>NC_058146.1:15456319-15682578 GCF_011075055.1 Mangifera indica
ATTACAATTTGAATTTCTGAATTCATGCAAAAATTGCAAATCAATTTTCTATACGGTTTTAATGTAAACACTTGTTTGTATTTGCGCTCTGTTCTTTTAGGCTGCAAACTATCTCAAAATCAACAGCTTGGTGGACCTGACTTGCCAGACATTTGCAGATATGATTAGGGGCCAAACAGGAGAGGGGATTCGCGAAATATTAAACATTCAGAGTAACGCTACTCCAGAGGAGGAGGAGGAGATTCGTCGGGAGAATCAGTGGGCTTTTAAGTGAAAATTGTGTAATTCGTCTTTTGTTTTTCTTTCTTTGGACATGTGCTTGCTTAAATTTGCTTGGTGAAGCGTTAAACAATTGTTATTTTGCTGTGGAATTGCTTCAACCCCCTTTATGTGACCTACTGTGATGTCTTTTTGAATCATGTTATTTATGTTAATGTATGTTCTACCGCCCTGTTTTTCTTTCCTTCTCTTAAGGTTACCTGCAGCCATTACTTTCACATAAATGACATATATTGTTATGTAGCTTTTCTTCTGATCTCTGTATTATGGGCTGATGATTCTGATAATCTGATATGCATGCAGGGATTGATAATCTGGTATGTATAGACAGATACAATTGGAATGTTGGGTTTCTAGATTTATTCACACTTACATTTGCTAGTTTAAATCTTTCATCCTCTTCTGTTGCAACTATTTATTTTCTCAATATTATCAAGCATTTGAGATATTTGGATCTATCAAAAAATCTGATAAAAAAAGAACTCCCAAGTTCTATTTACAAGCTACAAATCCTTGTATATTAGTAATTGTTCCAAGCTAAAGGCACTGCCAGAGTCAATTCAAAAACTGCAAGTTCTTTGGGTTTGGAATTGTCCTGAATTGTCATCTCTACCCAAGGATATCAATCATCTCATCGCTTTGAGAGAACTAATAATTGAAGACCGTCCTAAACTGACGGAAAGATGCAAACCAAAAACAGGTGAAGATTGGTCCAAGATTGCTCATATCCCAAACATTCAACTTGACTGAGAGATTATTAAGTCAACCGAAAATTAGGTATGACCGTATGACCAATCCATATCTCTTCTTTTTCATTTGGTTTAAAATTTGTACTAATGCAAAACTGATCCTATTCTTTGTTTTTTATGTATGCAGGGAAAACTTGAATCAGATGTGTGAGTGCTCAATCTCATAATTAAATTCTTCCATTTCCATTGAAATAGCCTAATTTGGAACACTAATTCCTCTGAATGACAGGAGGGGTTATTCATTTTAGTTCTTCAATGTATTAAGCATTGATGTGGCATCTATTGTCTTCAAGTTTTTCAGGTACAAATTATTTGGCTTTTAGATAGTACAAATTGTTGTGTTTCTTAGATATTTTCTTAGTTTTCTGCTCACCTTAAAATTAACCTCATTTGTAAGTATATATTGCAGGACTCATGGAGATTCGGTCGAATGGGGCAGTTAGTAAAGCATATATTCCTCTATAATTTGATTCAGAATATCATGTTTACAATTGTAATTCAGCCTTTACCAGTGAATATAACCTCTCATGATGTGATTTGTTTAAATAAATGTTTATGTTTTAATTGTTTTATGGCAACACATATTTATTCCAATAAAGTTTTAGATTTTTATTTCCATTTATGTTTTGATTATCACAGTTATTTTTTTTTTCTTTTTAATTTTTTCTTCATCTTTGACGTCATCATCTCAAGATTTGAAACATAATTTTTGCATATTCATCTTTCTTAGTAAGATATATGATATTTAAAATTATTTGGTTAAATTTTAGAGCTTTGCAGACCCTTGAACATGAAATTCTAAAAAATAACTTGAAGTCAAGCATTGTTTTTATTGTATGTGTTGATTAAAGAAAGGAACCAGCTTAGGGATCCATAATATCTTAGTTTTAATATCTGGGATCCTAAATTTTCTTATTGAAAGGAGAAAAGAAAAAATAGTTGTTGAAATTAGATTACAGGGTGTTGATATTTGTGATGCAAAACAATGTCTTCATGATTGCCAGTAATGTCTTTGGATTTAGCTGTCTTTTGAGAAACTTGGCCTATAATGAGAGTGCTCCACACTGTAAGCTGCTTTTTTCATTTTTTTTCTATCATTTGGTGTACTGCAATATTTCCTTTCTTAGCTGATTCATTCGATACTGATCAAACTTCCTTTCCCTCTGGATAACATAAAAGTTTACAGACAATGTAAGTTAGTATTGTACTTCCATGAGTGTGTCTTTGATTGTTTATGTGGATCTTCTTAATGGTTTTTTCCCTTTCTGCAGGGATTTGGTTTTCAAAAACTTAATTGCCAAATCCCAAGTGCTTTGTTCAGTATTGATACTCTTACTCGTAAATTTGTTGAAGCTTACCATAATATATTTAAGATTTGACTATTTTATTAGAGTTAGATTTTTTTTATTTTAGATTTTTATCTTATCCTTATTTTCTTGTTTAGCATGCATTATTTTGTTTGTTGTCTCAATGGCCAGGTTTCTTGGAAAAAATGGCCTATCAGGAACCATTCCTCAGCAAAAGGCTGTATATCTTAAAAACATGTAAGATTGCGCTTCAGTTTTCTTGAGAATTATGCATGTATATCATGTCGAATTAGATGGATGTTATATGTCAATATTTGTTATATCTTCCTTGAAAGTTTCAGAGGCTCAAATGTCAAAGAGGTATTGGTGCCAAATGCTTCGTGAATAGATTAAGAAAAAAAAGAAATAAATCTTATCATACAAACTGAAGAAGAATGAACAATGCACTACTGCAACAAATATGTATCTTGATATTAGGCCATCCCATTAAATTTTAAAAATCTAGACAATAATTGTAAGTAATTGATGAAAACAATTGAAAGTCATTCCAAATTTATATGCATATGTTTCCTATTCATCTGGTGTTTCCAGATCATTCATCTGGTTTTTAAAATTCTATTTTGTTCAGGGATTTATCTTACAATTTTTTTTCGAGTTATGATTTGATGTACTACATCCCTAGCAAGTATACTTCATACTTCGAAGTATAATTGATCTTTGCGTTGGACTGAACAGGAATCTAGTGGCCAGCAATTTCATGTTTGACAGCTCAAACATCTGGTTGGTTATAGTTCCTTTTTCAATATACAAGATGTCAGATTTTTTCTTTTAAAAAAATGCAGCTGCTGAAAGAAAAAAATGACTCGAAATATATAGGCTCAGCAATGGGATATGCTGTGCTTTAACAAACATAACTGGTAATGTTCTCTGTGCTTGCCAGTATTCTCCCCCTATTGAGTTGTCTGCAGAGAAATTTCCTCTGCAATAAGAATGTTCCGCGTTGAAAGCTTCTTTCTTTCAGCTGTATAATTGTTTTCTAAAATTTAGTATATTACCAATTTTGTAAAATGTGTGTTCATTGAGCTCTAGTTAGGACAACAGGACCGAACTGATAGCATAGTGTACATTTGCAATATGCAGATTCAAGTTTCGCAATCTAGTGTGGTGGTGAAGAAATGAAAGTTGATAGTATAGTGTATAAGGCTAATAACAATGATATTGGTGGAGCTTCTTCTAATCTACTTGATGCAGAAAAAGGGGCAATTAGTGATGCTGATTTGTTTTCTGATCGACAATCAACAGATTCAACACACATGTTCAAAATACTAGCTCACAAGTGACTGGCACTGCAGCCCCGAAGCTTTATCAGTCTTCAAGGCAATTCCCTGCATCACTTTGATATTATGAACTTAGTCTGGAGAATAGACCTTACAATGTGAGCTTGTCCTTTGTTGAGGCAACCCTATGGTAATCAAGGCTCACAATCATGGATGAGTCTTGGAAGGCATTTTTATATCTATGTTCAGGTAAACTTGCTGGAGAATTTTGGTTCTTGTCCTTAAATACACAGGTTCTACTATTGCAATTTCATCTATTTACTCTTGTAATTGATCCTATAGGGAACTCTCTAGTAAATAAAAATTTGGCATATCAAAAGAAGCAGGTGGAAATAGGAAAGCAGTGACAAAGAAATGTAAGGTTAGTGTATCTGAGAACTAACTTGAAATCCACCTTTTTAGGTCGGTAAAGTGACTTGTTGCATCTTAGGGTCATTATAGGTACAATATGTGATTCCTTTGGACATTATATCGTTTAAAATAATGACAAATTTACATTATATGTTTTTTTATATACATATAACTGAATTTTCCTACTTGAATCACCAACTGCTGGTATTTCATGTTAGAAGAACCAAACTACATTGATTGTTGGTATTGTCGTAGCTTTTGGAATTTCAGGCTTGATATTGATATTTTTAACTTTTTACATGTAGATAAGAAGAAATAATGATGGTGCAGAGGCAAGTGTCCAAGGGATTTTTAAAATAATAACAGTCGAAGTCTCAGAAGTCAAGTTTGTTCGAGAGATATGATTTATGGTAATAGATCTACAACTGAAGGATACGCATTCGTTGGATGGGCAATATCTATGAAGCAACTTTCACTAGGATCCTACCAAAGGAAAAGTCAGCTTGTTAATGAAATAGCTACCATATCTGCAGAGCAACATCACAATCTTCTTATTATCCGGTTGCTACATTCAAGGAACTTGACACCTCTGTGTAAATTAGTATCTTGAAAAACAAAGGCATTGATCAAGTATCGTTTTGTATGAAGATGCTAATTGATGATCAATCTTAGTTTAAAATTTCTATTGTGCTTTTTTTTCTGCAAGCAACTGTAACATTAATGCTTGTGATTTTTCTCCTATGATTTACAATATAAAAAGTTTCAAAACAAAATAATAATTCTACAACTTTAGGTTTAGGAAATTATCATGCAAAATGCTTTTCAAGTTTTGCCTTTCTTCACATAATGCTCATCACAAACCTATATGCATAGTCCTTCCACCTAACGTTCTATTGGTGGATTGGATGGAATGTTTAAACTTTAGACTTTGATACCATTTGTTAGACGCTCAAACTTTAAAAAATGCTAATTGGGTCTCTTCCACTTGAAAAGCATAGACGTAATAACATTTATGGAGTTCCCATAGCATTTTGAGTGAAGTTGGACCTTGGGGCATAACATGTCCTATTGAATCAAACCCACCAACACATTCCTCCAACTGCTCATCAAATAAGAGAACCCCAAAAAATCTTTAGAAGTTAGGGTTAGATTCAAATTAAGTCGAATTTGAGTTCAAACTTGTTCGAATTGATTAGAGATAATTAGTGAAATGAATAGTATCACCAACGAAATAAATAATATTATGATTGGGATAAATAGTGTTTGTAGAGAGTGATTTAAACTGAACTGTAGTGTGACTGCCCAGTTGAAACTCCACTTCAAATCAAGTCAAACACCAATTCAAGCCAAACCAGCTCGGCTTGAATCCACCCTCACTAGAAGCCAACTCCATAGTCGATAATTACAATTGCATAAAACAACTTTTCCCACCAGTAAGCATCTTCGAGTTTAACAATTCATTGTGGATATATGTTGATCCATCTATGTTCAAAGCATGCTTTTTAAAAACCAGTGATCCAATCAGTTGAATCACACTTGCAAACAAAAACGGTTACAATTCGCTTGAAAAGAATTTTTGAAGTTATACTAGTTTGGAATGGACGATTTGAACTAGGTTTCATAAGAAATTTATTTTTTTAATTCATTATAACCAAAGTTCTCATCTATCAATTTTAAGCCTGTATACCATCAAATTAAACTTATTTTAATGATAAAATAATGTCAATGATCTATTTAATGATAAATTATGCAAAATTATTTTAAATACTAGTTTTAGTAATGTCCTATTCGATTCCAAAAATATTGGTAATGTCAAAATGGTCAAACTATCCCATCCACTAAGTTGATATCCTATCCAATTCTAAAAATATTGGTAGTGTCCAAATGCTACCCTGTTGGAATTTACCCATTCAAATTGTTGTAGGACAAGTTGACCTTTGAGAGATAATCCAACAAAGTGATTTCTACAAGAATCTCTCCACTTAAATGGTTGAAACTAAGGTCCAATGACTACATAACAAACAATTATCTATCGCTCTTCGGAATCTCACTATTGAGATACTTATGCAAGAGATTGAGCATACGAAGTTTTAGTAAAGTTCTTATTTTAATTAGAAATAGATTCACAAATAACCAATTGTAAATTTGAAATAACATTCAATCATATAATGATATATCATTATTGATGAATACTAATTATAAGGTCATGTAGTATTACTCATGTTTAAAACAACATAAAAGTTAGAGTGAGATTGCGTGTATTGAGTTCTAATTCAAAGTACATGATAAAAATATAAGACATAATAATTACATTCATAAAGAAATAGTTAAACATCAAACTATCATGCTCATATTTATCATAATAATTCGAAGTACATGATAAAAATGTAAGTCATAATAAATACTTTCATGTGACTTTTTTTATACTCTAACTAGGGAGTTTTATTTCTAATATTTATTGACATTCATAGAGGAACTTAAAATCAAATTATTTTGAGCCAACGGATTCCTTCTTAACTATCACTTGTTTTTATATAAAAACAACATATAACCAATCTAGCTTACTATACATTACATGAATAGTCTCGTACTTATACATCATATGAAACATATGTATCTATATCAGATTTAACCATAAAATCTCAGGTCAAATGATTAATAGTACACTAGTACAATCTTATGATGAATCATTGATTGTATTTTACATGTTCATATGATTCATCGTTATTAGTCATATTTGAAAAATAGTTCACTAACTATTAATTACATAAATACCCTAATGATATGACTTTCATAGTTACCCACACTAATATTATCTTCTGATAGTCGATAAAGGCATTCAAAGTGTCTATTGTGTGATGTCATTGCCTAATTGGCATCACGTATGTAGCATAAG
Organism: Mangifera indica; assembly: GCF_011075055.1. Classification (NCBI taxonomy): domain Eukaryota; kingdom Viridiplantae; phylum Streptophyta; class Magnoliopsida; order Sapindales; family Anacardiaceae; genus Mangifera; species Mangifera indica. The sequence goes on from NC_058146.1 coordinate 15,463,239, forward strand.
GAACGCTTCAATAATTTGATCTTCTAAAGATTCATATTATCCAAACAATTCACATGCAGATAATATATTTAATAAATAAATAAATAAAGTTAAGATAACATACATGTGAAATACAAAACACTTAATTAACACAAGATGAAACGTCTTGAAAATGATAATATGATTGATTCTTACGACATACACTAATGCTTAAAACAACATTAAAGTAAGAGTAAGATTATGTATACTAAGTTCTAATTCAAAGTACAAGATAAAAATGTAAGTCATAATAATTACTTTCGCGTGACTTTTTTTATACTCTAACTAGATATTTTTATTTCCAATATTTATCGATATTCGTATATGAATTTGAAATTAAATTATTTGGAGCTAACGGATTCCTTCTTGATTATCACTTGTTTCCACATACAAAGGCATATGACCAATCTGGCTTATTATACATGACAAGAATAGTCTTATATTTATACATCTTATAAAACATATGTATCCACTTCAGATCTAACTGTGACATCTCTGACCAAATGATTAATGGTACACTAGTACAATCCCATAATGAATAATTAATTATGTTTTATATATTCATGTGATTCATCATTATCAGTCATGTTCAAAAAATAGTTCACTAACTATTAATCCATATGATATGACTTTCATAGTCATTTGCACTAATATCATTTTATGATAGTCAATAGAGGTATTTAGTGTGCCTATTTTGCAATGTCATTGCCTAATTGGCATCACCTACATAGGGAACACTTCAATGATTTGATCTTTTAAAGATCCATATCATCCAAACAATTGACATGCATACAATATAATTAATGAATAAATAAATAAAATGAGGTATAATATACATATGAAATATAAAACACTTCTTTTATTAATATTAAATACAAGATGAAATGCCTTGAAAATGATAATATGATTGGTTCCTACCATATGCACTAATAGATCTATTTAAGGAAACATAAATCAACATAAGAATATATGCTAACATAGGAAACCATATATATAGAGTATACTCGAAAGTAGGAAGCCATATATTTGGAATATATTATGATATATTGTAACATCCCCACAAACTCAAGTTAGCAAATGATTTGCTAAATTGAGTTTGTAATGTGAGTCAAAAGGTGAAGATTTCCGCTAACTAATCAATAAAAGGTATGAAAGTGAGCTAAAAGGTGTCACTGGCAAGATGACAATATGAGTGTATCAAACTAATGAACCTATCTTTCCACAAAGATGAGGGTGTGAGTATACTAAACTAATAAACTCATCTTTTCACATAGGTAATGGTGTGAGTATAACAAACTAATGAATTCATGTTTTTATGCAAGTGATTGCATGAGTACGCCAAATTAATGAAATCATTTTTTCATGTAAGTAATGGTGGGTATACCAAACTAATGAACTCCACTTTTTACATAGGTGGCAACGTGACTATGCAATCAAACTAATGAAATCATTTTTTCATGTAGGTGACAGTATGAGTATGTCAAAAGGAAATACTGACATGAATGTTCAACCCTAATATTATGATGAAAATTGAATAAATTATATTTTTTCATATATAAAATTGTCTAAATGATTCACAAATTTATAGAAGTCCTAAATTCTATATAAGGAAACATAAATCAACATTATAAACATACTATAATGCACAACAAGAAAACATATATTATAAATATATGCTAATCTAGGAAAAAATATATTTAGGATAAAGTAATATTATGTACACAACTTTTTTCACAAACAATGACGTGTCATCATTTGATTAGATAGTTAAAAATTAAAAATAAAACAATATTCAATTATATGAGAACACATTGTTGTTTATACATAAAGTTATACATATAGTTTTATTAATTTAAGATATATTATAACAAAGAAAACCATATATTTAAAATATATTCTAACAAATTTTAACAATACCAATAATGATGAGTCGTCATATTATTGGGTGTTTAATTTTAAATGTAACAATGAGTTATGTCAACATGTGAGTCAACGCGATGCACAAATTTTGGGCATAACCTGAAATTTTATAGGTCGTGCCACAGTCAACAAATAAAATAAGATATCCCTAGCCAGTATACTTCATACTTCGAAGTATAATTGGTCTTTGCATTGAACTGAACAGGAATCTAGTGGCCAGCAATTTCATGTTTGACAGCTCAAACATCTGGTTGGTTATAGTTCCTTTTTCAATGTATAAGATGTCAAATTTTTTTCTTTTGAAAAAAATGCACTTGCTGAAAGAAAAAAATAACTAGAAATATATAGGCTCAGCAATGGGATATGCTGCGCTTATTAATGTTCTCTGTGCTTGTCAGTATTCTCCCCGGATTGAATTGTTTGTGGAGAAATTTCCCCTGCAATAAGAATGCTCCGTGTTGTAAGCTTCTTTCTTTCAGCTGTATAATTGTTTTCTAAAATTTAGTTATTACCAATTTACCTTTCTCCTGTATTGTTGTTGTTGCTCTGTAAAATATTTGTTCATTGAGCTCTAGTTAGGATAACAAGACCAAACTGATAGCGTAGTGTACATTTTGCAAAATGCAGATTCAAGTTTGGCAATCAAGTGTGGTGGCGAAGAAATGAAAGTTGATAGCATAATGTATAAGGCTGATAACAATGATATTGTTGGAGCTTCTTCTAATCTACTTGATGCAGAAAAACTGGCAATTAGTGATGCTCATTTGTTTTCTGATAGGCAATCAACAGATTCAACACACATGTTCAAAATACTAGCTCACCAGTGACTGGCACTGCAGCCCCAAAGCTTTAACAGTCTTCAAGCCAATCCCCTGAATCACTTAGATATTATGGACTTTGTCTGGGAAATGGAGCTTGCAATGTAAGCTTGTCCTTTGTTGAGGCAACCTTCTTGGTAATCAAGGCTCACAAACATGGAAGAGTCTTAGAAGGCTTGTTTTTACTATCTATGTTCAGGTAAACTTGCTGGAGAATTTTGGTCCTTGTCCTTGAATACACAGCTTCTATTACTGCAATTTCATCTATTTACTCTCGTAATTGATCCTGTAGGAAACTCTCCAGTTAATAAAAATTTGGCATATCAAAAGAAGTAGGCGGAAATAAGAAAGCACTTGACAAAGAAATGTAATGTTAATGTATTTGAGAACTATGTTGAAATCCATCTTTCTAGTTGGTAAAGGGACTTGTTGCTTCCTAGTGTCATTCCAAGTACATTATGTGATTTATTTGGACATTATATGTTTTAAGATGAGTTAATGACAAAAGTACATTATATGCTTTATGATATACATATAACTGAATTTTCCTACTTGAATTTCACACAATTGTTGGTATTTCATGTTAGAAGAACCAAACTATGTTGATTGTTGGTATTACAGTAGTTCTCAGTCCCGTTATCCTAACTAGAGCTTAATGAACAAACAATTTACAAAGCAACAACAACAATTTACAGTAGCAACAACAATTTACAAAGCATGCTTTGATCCATCTATGTTCAAAGCATGCTTTTAAAAATCAGCAGTCCGATAAGTTGAATCGTCACCTGCTAACTAAAACAATTACAGTTTGTTTGAAAACTATTTTTGAAGTTAAACCGGACTGGATCGGATGATTTGAACTGGGTTACATAAAAAATTAATTTTTTTAATTCATTATTGGGACTTAAAGCAAAGTTCTCATCTATCAATTTTAAGCATGTATACCATCAAACTAGGTTTATTTTAATGATAAAATAATGCAAATTATATATTTGATGATAAATTATGCAAACTTGTTATGAATATTAATTTTAAATAATTAACTAGTCTATCCATAGGTCAAACGGTCAAACTGCCCCTCCATTAAGTTGATGTCTAATCCGATTCCGAAAATATTGGTTCAAAGTGTCAAAATATTGCCTTGTTGGAATTTTCACACTCAAATTGTTGTAGGACAAGTTGAACTTCGGGAGATATTCCAACAAGAGGGATTTATGCAAGAATCTCTCCACTCAAATGATTGAAACTAATGTCTAATGACTCCAAAGCAAACAATCATATATTGCTCTTTGTAATCTCACCATAGAGATAATTACTTGAGAGATTGAGCATACAAAGTTCTAGTAAAATTCTTATTTCAACTGAAAATAGATTCACAAATAACCTACTATAAACCTTAAAAAATATATAATTATATAGTGATATATCATTATTAATAAATACCCATTATAAGGTCACATAGTATCACTCATGCTTTTCAACCGGAAATAGATTCACAAAAAACCTACTATAAATCTGAAATAATACCCAATTATATAATGGTACATCATTATTATAAGGTTACATAGTATCACTCATGCTTAAAACAACATTAAAGTAAGAGTAAGATTATGTATACTAAGTTCTAATTCAAAGTACATGATAAAATGTAAGTCATAATAATTACTTTCATGTGACTTTTTTTATACTCTAACTAGATATTTTTATTTCCAATATTTATCGATATTCGTATGTGAATTTGAAATTAAATTATTTGGAGCTAACGGATTCCTTCTTGATTATCACTTGTTTCCGCATACCAAGTGCACATGACCAATTTGGCTTATTTTACATGGTAACAATAGTCTTATATTTATACACCATATAAAACATATGTATGAACATCAGATCCAGCTGTGACATCTTAGACCGAATGATTAATGGTACGCTAGTGCAATCCTATAATGAATCATTAATTATGTTTTATAGATCCAATGTGATTCATCATTATCAGTCATGTTCAAAAAGTAGTTCACTAACTATTATTCTACACGATATGACTTTCACAGTCATTTGCACTAATACCATTTAATGATAGTTAACAGAGGCATTTAGCATGCCTATTTTGCAATGTCATTGCCTAATTGGCATCACCTACATAGGGAACACTTCAATGATTTGATCTTCTAAAGATTCATATCATCCAAACAATTGACATGCATGCAATATGACCAATGAATAAATAAATAAAATGAGGTATAATATATATATGAAATATAAAACACTTCTTTTATTAATATTAAATACAAGATGAAACGCCCTGAAAACGATAATATGATTGGTTCCTACGACCTGCACTAATAGATTCATATAAGGAAACATAAATCAACATAAGAATATATAATAACATAGGAAACCATATATGTAGAATATACTAGAAAGTAGGAAGCCATATATTTGGAATATATTATGATATATTGTAACATTCCATCAAACTCAAGTTAGCAAATGATTTGCTAAATTGAGTTTGTAATGCAAGTCAAAAGGTGAAGATTTTAGCTAACTAATCAATAAAAGGTATGAAAGTGAACTAAAAGGTGTCACTGACAAGATGACAACATAAGTGTATCAAACTAATGAACCTATCTTTCAACAAAGATGAGGGTACAAGTGTACCAAACTAAGAAACTCATCTTTCCATATAGGTAACAGTGTAAGTGTACCAAACTAATGAAATCATGTTTTTACGTAGGTGATCGCATAAGTATGCAAAATGAATGAAATCATGTTTTCATGTAAGTAATGGTGGGTATACCAAACTAATGAACCCAATTTTTTACATAGGTGATGACGTGACTGTGCAGTCAAACTAATGAACTCATTTTTTTCACGTAGGTGATGGTATGAGTATGCCAAAAAGAAATACTTACATGAATGTTCAGCTCTGATATTACGATGAAAATTGAATAAATTATATTTTTTGGTATATAAGATTGTCTGAATGATACATAATTTTATAGAAGTCCTAAATTCTATATAAGGAAATATAAATTAACATTATAAATATACAATAATGCATAACAAGAAAACATATATTATAAATATATGCTAATCTAGGAAAACATATATTTAGGATAAAATAATGTTATGTACACAACTTTTTTCACAAACAACGATGTGTTATTATTTGATTAGATGGTTAAAAATTAAAAATAAAATATTATTCAATCACATAAGAGTACATTCTTATTTATATACAAAGTTGTACATGTAATTTTATTAATTTAGGATATATTATAACAAAGAAAATCATCTATTTAAAATATATTCTAAGAATATCAATAATGATAAGTCATCATATTATTGAGTGTTTAATTTTAAATGTAGTAATGAGTTATGTCAACACATGAGTCAACACGATGCACAAATTTTGGACATAACCTGAAATTTTACAGGTCGTGCCACAATCAACAAATAAAATAAGATATCTCATTGCCTCATGGGAAGATTTGCACAAATTAGAAAATTAATTTTTTATAAATTAAAGAAAGTATATTTTGCAAACGGGCTTACAAAAATGCCTATACAAAAACGACTCATTGTACATGAGTCTTCAAATTTGGTAGAAACAATGCAATTAGTTCAATACAATTTATTATCATTTTTAATTATTATATTTTAATTTAAAATTATTTAATAGTATAATAATATATCATAATTATATACTATTTAAATTGATTGGACATTAACGATGGAGGTCAACAAAAATATCTTAAAATTCCAATTTTGGACATGTAGGCACCCCCTGCGATGGTATTCTCTTCAGCTTGTGCTGGACTGGCAGGTTAGAGTCACTCTTTACTTCTTTTTCATTTGGGTCACAACTTTTATGTTCTTGATTTATATCCTCCTGTATTAATATTCCTCCTCAGTGTCAGTTTTTTCTTCATGGCTTAATGGTAACTGCTTCATGCAGTTACTTCTTCATGGCTTAGTGGTCTGTAACTCCCATGCATTATGGTTTGTAACTCCCATGCCATAACTCCACACTTTGCGTTGCATTCTTGATGGTAGAATGCTTTTTAAGGCTATAAATAGGGTCCCTGGGTGAGCTTTTTCTACAAGTGAAAATATACACCATTCTATGAGAAAAAGAGATCACCTGGAAGACGAAACTTGCCAGCAATTTCCAGAGGATTATACTGCATCAAATCATCAAGCAATGGCTGGAGGTTAATATTTAATATTCCGTAATTTAATTTTGGTTTCTATCTTGCATATTCAATATATATATGCTTAGATAGAGACCATATACATGTTTTTACATTTGGTATCAGAGCTATTTTATGCCTCTGCCTTGCTTTGATTTGTATAACATGCAAAATTTTTTGTTATCCCGAATTTCTTTAGAAAGAGGAAGTTGGTTGTTGGCATTTTTTGAATAAAATTTTTATTTAGATGAATTCTACATCAAAAACTGAGAATTTTGATATATGGAACGTCAAAATCAGAGTTTTGTAGGCTGATTTAGAGTGTAAAATGTATACGGGTCTGTCAACCCGAATCTTGACCCGGCTAGAGGTCAGGGACGATCTTCAGATGACATGTCATTTGCTTTTGGTTTTTGTAGACGACATGTCATACCCATCACTTCTGTCTCTTTTGTTATGCACTTCCAGCCGACATGACATCTGCATTCATTTCCAGCGGATGACATGTCGTTCATCTACTTTATTAAAATGTAAAAATTTACTTCAGTCTCGCGTCTTGAACCCAGACCATAAGGCACAAGGTTTTGAGTGAGACACTTACCTCTCAGCCAATTTCATTTTCGTTGGGAATTCGCGACATCGTACATTCTTAAATGCTTTAGTTTTAGTTTTCATAAAATTCTAGTTTGCTAGAACCCGTTACCATCCTCTGCCACGAATAATAACTTTGTTAGGCTTCAGTTTGAATATTTTTTAGCCTTAATAAAATATATTTTTTTATAATATGTGATTGCCAAAATTATTATTATTAATTTTAATTGGATAATTTAAGTTTCATTTATCAAATTTTTAGTGTTTATTACATAATTTAATATTGTTTAATTTTATGCATAATTTTGGTTTAAATGAAATTATACTTTAAATAATTTCTTAAGGATTATATGCATAAAATTAAATGTTATGTGATTAGTATAATATTTGATTGATCATAGAGTAGCCACAACATCTTTGATTATATCAAAGTTATACATTAAGTATCCTGGGATCACATTTAGTTATATGACATCATTTGTAATTAATTATGTTAGTATGATAAATCTTATCCCACAGAAATTTTTATTATATTTATGTGATTAATTAGGTTGAAATAACAAATTATTTTTCTTAATCTACCCACAGGAATTAAGAAAAGGAATATAATTTGGTAGTTTCATCATACGGTTTATATATTTGTATATAAACCTATTTAAATTAAAAACTTAGCCCACAAGCAGTTTTTATGTTATATGGTTTATATATTTAAAACATGTTTATACATTGGTAGAAAATGATATTAATTTTGATAGCTTCAAATTTAGTGATTTAAGCGTGTATGTTAATATTTATTTGCAGTTATTCAATCTGTGAATTTCTCTGATAATGTATGTGATGTTCCTATTTTGAGTGGTGACAATTATAAAATTTGGAAGGAGAGAATTATTCTCCAATTAGGGTGTATGGACATTGATTATGCTATTAGGAAGGATGAACTACCTACAGCTACAGAAACTAACACTCAGAATGAAATTGCCCTGTATGAACGTTGGGAGCGATCTAATCGCTTGAGTATGATGTTCATCAGGACACGCATATTTGTTAGTATTCGTGGTTCAATCCTTGAGTGTAATAATGTCAGGCAATTACTAAAGGCTATTGATGAACAGTTTGAGTCATCAGATAAAACACTTGTCAGCACTCTAATAACAAAGTTTACATCAATGAAGCTCACTAGTGTTAAAAGTGTGCGTGAGCATATCATGCAAATGAGAGATATTGTGGCTCAGCTTAAGGCTCTTGAGATTGAGATGTCTGAATCTTTCCTGGTGTATTTCATTCTAAATTCTCTTCCACAACAATACGGACCTTTCAAAATCTCTTATAACACACATAAGCAAAAATGGTCAATCAATGAACTTCTGACCATGTGTGTTCAAGAGGAAGAAAGGTTGTTGATTGAAATGAATGAAAGTGCACATATGGTTACACAAGGGAAGAAGAAGAAGAACCAAGCTAAGTATAAGGGAAAGGATAAAATATTCAATCAACCTGAATTTAAGAAGGAATCCAAATGTTTTTTCTATCAAAAGAAAAGACATGTGAAAAAGGATTGCATTAAGTTTAAAGCTTGGCTTGAAAAGAAAAGTAATCCAATCTCACTTGTATGTTATGAATCTAATATGGTTGATGTTTGTCATAACACTTGGTGGATTGATTCTGGTTCTATAATCCATATTTCAAATACCTTGCAGGGCTTTCTAAACCAAACGAAGTCGATGGCCAGTGAACAAAGCATCTATTCAGGAAATAAGAAGCGTTCACATGTGGAAGCAGTTGGAACGTGCAGATTAGTTTTAGATTCTGGTTTTGTTTTGGATTTAGAACGAACCTTTTATATTCCAAGTTTCTCTATAAACTTGATTTCTATTTCAAGACTTACACCCTTTGGATTTTCCTTTACATTTAATGAAACTGCATTTAGTTTGATTTATGAATTTGCAGTTGTGGGAAATGGTACATTGTCTGATGGTTTGTTCTGAATTCATTTACAAAACAATGTTTCATTTAATTTGATGCATGTTCAAGATAATGTTGGTATTAAAAGAAGTGTTATGAATAAAAATTCCTCTATATTATGGCATCGGAGATTGGGACATATCTCCATAGAAAGAATTAAAAGGTTAGTGAATGATGGAGTACTACATACTCTAGATTTTACTGACTTTGATACTTGTGTGGATTGTATAAAGGGAAAACAAACCAATAAGTCAAAGAAAGGTGCCAAGAGGAGTTCAGACATATTAGAAATCATACATACAAATATTTATTGTCCTGATATGGACGTTTATGGTCAAAAATACTTCATCTCATTTATTGATGATTATTCACGATACATGTATCTGTACATGCTCCATAACAAGAATGAAGCATTAGATGCCTTTAAGGTTTTCAAGGCAGAAGTAGAGAAATAATCTGGAAAACAAATTAAAATCGTGAGATCAGATAGATGTGGAGAATATTATGGTAAATACACTCATGATGGACAAGCACCTGGTCCATTTGTAAGGTTTCTTGAAGAAAATAGGATTATTGCCCAATACACTATGTCTGGTTCTCCAAACCAAAATGGTGTAGCGGAAAGAAGAAACTAAACTCTATCGGACATGATGCGGAGAAACTTCCTAAATTATTGTGGGTAGAAGCTCTTAAAATGATAGTGTATATATTAAACCGAGTTCCAACCAAGGCTGTTTCTAAAACACCATTTGAGTTATTTAAAGGTTGGAAACCGAGTTTGCGACATATACGCTTTTAGGGATGCCCGTCTGAAGTAAGAGTTTATAATCCACATGAGAAGAAATTAGACCCAAGGACTATAAGTGGTTATTTCATTGGATATGTTGAAAAGTCTAAGGGTTATAGATTTTATTTTCCATCACATAGCACTAGAATAGTGGAATCTCGAAATGCAAAATTTCTTGAAAATGACTTAATCAGTGGGAGCGATCAATCTCAAGATTTAATTTTTGAGAAAGATCATTCAGATATTCAACCACCCATTTTGAGTAATAGATTGGTTGTTATTTACAACACCCCTCAAGTTCAAATGGATGTTAAACAACCAATTAATGAAGTTCCACAAGTTGTTGATAATACTCTAGTAGATCAAATTGTTCAACAACCTTCAGATATTGTTGAACCACTAGTTGTACACTCTACTCCACAAGAGTATAGTGTTACAACATTAAGAAGATCAACTAGAATGAAGAAATCAACTATCTCTAGTGATTATATAGTGTATTTACAAGAAATTGACCATAATTTAGAAGTCGAAGATGATCCTGTTACGTTTTCACAAGCAATGGATTGTAGTAAATGTATTTTATGGTATAATGCTATGAAAGCTGAGATGGAATCTATGAAGAGTAATGGAGTCTGGGATCTTGTCAAGTTACCTATTGGGGCAAAGGTCATTGGGTGTAAATGGGTCTTTAAAACAAAGAAAAACTCATTAGGTAACATCGAGAGGTATAAAGCAAGACTCGTTGCTAAGGGTTTCACTCAAAAGGAGGGAATCAATTATACAGAGACTTTTTCTCCTGTATCTAAGAAAAATTCTTTCCGTATTATAATGGCATTAGTAGCCCATTTTGACTTGGAACTGCATCAAATAGATGTGAAAATGACATTCCTCAATGGAGATTTAGAGGAAGAGGTATATATGAAACAACCTAAAGGATTTTCCTTTAGTGATGGTGAGCATTTGGTGTGCAAGCTTAGGAAGTCCATATATGGATTGAAACAAGCATCCCGTCAATGTTATTTGAAATTCCATGAGGTTATCTCTTCATTCGGTTTTAAAGATAATATCATGGATCAATGTATATACCAGAAGGTCAGTGAGAGTAAAATTTGCTTCCTTGTTCTATATGTGGATGATATATTACTTGCAACCAATGATAAAGGATTGCTTTATGAGGTGAAACAATTTCTCTCTAAAAACTTTGATATGAAAGAATAGGTGAGGCGTCTTATGTCATTGGCATTAAGATTCATAGAAACAGACCTTAAGGCATACTAGGTCTATCTCAAGAAACCTATATCTACAAAATTTTAGAGAGATTTCGGATGAAAGATTGTTCACCAAGTATAGCACCAATTGTGAAGGGTGATAAGTTCAATTTGAACCAATGCCCTAAAAATGAACTTGAAAAGGAACAAATACAGAACATTCCCTATGCTTCAGTTGTTGGAAGCCTTATGTATGTTCAGGTTTACACAAGACCTGACATTGCATTTGCTGTTGGGATGTTAGGAAGATATCAGAGTAATCCAGGTATAGACCACTGAAGAGCTGCAAAGAAAGTGATGCGGTACCTTTAAGGGACCAAAGAATACATGCTTATATATAAACAGACTGATAATTTAGAGGTAGTTGGTTACTCCGATTCAGATTTTGCTGGCTGTGTTGATTCAAGAAAATTAACATTTGGATATATTTTCTTGTTTGCCGGCGGAGCCATATCTTGGAAGAGTGTCAAACAGTCATTGATTGCTACATCTACCATGGAGGCTGAGTTCGTTTCTTGTTTTGAGACTACATCACATGGTGTATGGTTGAAGAGTTTCATATCTAGGCTTAGGATTGTGGATTCTATTTCTAAGCCGATTAAAATTTATTGTGACAATTCAACTGCTGTTTTCTTAGCTAAAAATAATAAAAGTAGTAGTCAAAGTAAACATATCGACATTAAGTATTTAGCCATTAAGGAACGTGTAAAAGAAAATAAAGTGGTCATTGAACACGTTAGCATTGAATTGATGATTGCCGATCCTTTGACAAAAAGGCATGCCACCAAAAAGTTTTAAGGATCATGTAGAGCAAATGAGAGTTGGTCTCATGTTGTAATAGTAATAGGAGTTGGTTCCATCATGTGATTTGATGTATATACATTTTTTATAATAAAATTATTCAGTTTTTCAATTGATTAAGTTTTCTCATTCTATGTGCACATTTTGGTTGAGAAAATAATCAAATTTGGACCCAGAATAAACATAAGGTTTATTCATTAAGATATAGAGGAATGAATACATCCTGATATATGGAAGATAATACTCGTTCTTAGAGGACTTATCGCCATGATTTGTGTATTTTATTTCTTTACTTCAGTATGTGGATTGATGGGTTACAGACCAAGTGGGAGAATGTCAGTTTTTTCTTCATGGCTTAATGGTAACTGCTTCATGCAGTTACTTCTTCATGGCTTAGTGGTCTGTAACTCTCATGCATTATGGTTTGTAACTCCCATGCCATAACTCCACACTTTGCGTTGCATTCTTGATGGTAGAATGTTTTTTAATGCTATAAATAAGGTCCCTGGGTGAGCTTTTTCTATAAGTGAAAACATACACCATTCTATGAGAAAAAGAGATCACCTGGAAGACGAAACTTGTAAGCAATTTCTAGAGGATTATACTGTATCAAATCGTCAAGCAATGGCTGAAGGTTTGTGTTTAATATTTCACAATTTAATTTTGGTTTTTATCTTGCATATTCAATATATATATGCTTAGATAGAGACCATTTACATGTTTTTACACTCAGTACTTACGATTTGTTTTAAAACAACCAAATTCACTTGGGAATGCCTTGGGTTAAACAAAACTTGGAAATCTGCAGGTGGTGCTGTTCCAGCTTTAGCCCAACTGACATCATCTTCTGACCATGCAGCAGTTGCATCACAAACACTGCCTCATCCGCCTTCAAAGGATGATAAGATGCACAAATCCAGGACTTCATCTATCTTGTAATGAAAATTCTGCTACATCTATATGGTTTGAGGGTCATTAAAGCCCGTGTACATGCCTACTATACGTGGTGCAATAAAATATCGGAAGCACTTATAGTCATGTAGTGTTAGAGATGGCATCTCTTCTATTTGTATTCAAAAACACGTTAAAAATTTTTTACCGTTATAACTTTTTACTAAATTACTTTAACTTACTATTAATAAAAAATATAATATAACGTATTGTTTTATTATCAAATAGTTTAAAAAAAGTTTTAAAACATATTAATAATTTAACTAATTAAATCAAATTTTTACTACTTAATAATAAAATAAAATCTTTAAATAAAAATTAAAATAATTTAAGAAATTATAATTATACAAATATAATTCTACAAACAACTTGTAAATGCTTCAAATTTTTAATATAAAGATACAACATATAACTATAATATAAGTAAAACATTTAAAACAAGTCTATAATCTTACTAATCAAATCAAATTCTTACTACTTAATAATAAAATAAAATATTCAAATAAAAATAAATAATAATGTGAGTAATTATAATTATATAAAGATGTAAATATATACAATTTATAAAGATTTTAACTGTTATTGATATTATCTTTTAACATTGTTTTGTATTTATTTAGTCATTATCATCAATACATGTATTTTGAGTGAACTTTTAGTGTCATTTTTTATAGTCACATGAGCTTGAAACTGGATATGTGTTGATGCTTAAGATTCTGGTGAAACTGATATGAGTACATTTTCAATAATCTTAATGTATTTTTTGTTTAATTGACTTGTTATTGTTCATACAGGATGATGCAAAATCACTTGACGTAAAATCTGAGCCAACAAGCTTTAATTTACCACCTTCATATACTGAAGACAATAGGATCAATAATGCCATTCCTTCAAGAGGTCTTGCCTAAGAGAATCCTTTGGGTGATCAACAGAATGAAAAATATGGAGGTCTGTACAATTTGCTGTTGCTTTTCTGTTTTTGTTTTTTTTGGCAGTTAAGTTTGTTAAAACAGACCTAAAAGCAGAAATCATTGTTAACCTGCAGTAACCACTGGGACATCAGATGCCACATTAGATGCAATAAGAGAAAGGATGAAGAGCATGCAGTTAGCTGCAGCTGCTGGGAACCCCGAAGCCGGAAGCAGGCCTTAATAAACATGAACGACACTCTAAGTCATGGACTTCCCAGTCAGAATCGTTTGTTAGATCACCCTGACTCTGAGAATGCTGTACAAGGTGCAGTTCTCCCCATGGATGAGAAAGCGTTATCTGGACTTCTCGCCGGATGGAGAGACTAAAAAGCGAAACAATGGAACACCTTTAAAAACTTTTCAGCAATACGGCATTTTGTAAGATCCCTTGCCATGGGATGCCTTCTTGTAAATAGAAAGTGAGCGAGATGGAACCGAAATTTCAGCCGCCACCATAATGTAAATCTTGCATTTATTGCATACTGCAAATGTTTACTGATCATGTATTCTTTTTTAAGTGCTATAATTTAGTGCTTGTATATTGTAATCAAAGCCCTGTTATATTTTTAGCTGGTGACTAATTACTTAATATAATACAAACGTATACATTTTACACAGGGTTAAGGCTCCGGCTTTGCTTGGTTTCTTATATGATTGTTATTACAAAAACACAAGGATTTTTCAGTAAATCTGGATGCTAACCAATGTTTCTTTTCCAGTTCTCTTTCAACGAGGGAAGAACCCAGAAAAGCTCACCAAAGCCAACTCCATAGCCAATAACTGCTGCAGCATAAAACATGTCCTGGCCAGCTTCCTCCTCATCATCCATACGTTGTTTCTGAGCCTGTAGAATCGATGTCATCACATTTGATACCAATGGCAACTCCACAAAAGCTTGTTTATGGTATTTACCAGTCCATCTATGTTCACTGTATCAAAGTATTCTCTTGTGTAGGGATGATAATGGGGCGAGACAAGACCGAATACCCCAATCCTGGTCCTTGTAAAACAGATTTTCCCCCTTCCTCCTCACATCCCAGATACGGGGAGGACGCGGAATCCAATTTCTCTTCCCATCCTCATCCCTCCGAGGAAGATTTCTCTCTTTCTTGTCTCTGCAAGAAAAACAATGAAATATATATTAACTGTTCCATATATTTATAATAATTTAAAACTATTAAAAAAATATATGTTTAGATAAATACATTCAATGTACTAGAATTTAGATTACTCTATGATGCAATTCACTAGATTAACACTCTCCTCTTCTCTATAAATCAGATATTGTACCAAGACAACTAGAGAACTGACTTTTAATCTTTATACATTTAGAATATATTTTAGGGGGCAAGAGAATAAACATGCAAAGTCAGAATGAATCAAGCTAAAACTAGAGGAAACAAACCCATCTCTCATTAACTTTAATTCAATTCTCTTCATCATCAGTAATTTACTTGTTTAAACATCTTTAGCCCATCAACAATCATGCAGATGTTGATCTCTCCTGCAACTGCCACTTTAGCCCTGTCTGCAAGGTAAATTGTATGGAAGTCAATTATAAACACAAAAAGAGCCAGTTCAGACCTTGACAGCGATAGCCCACAATTTGGCTGAATTCAAAGTGTGAAAACACATCAACAGTGTAAGAAGAGGCATAACCCTTAAAAGAAAAGTCAGATATAGAGCCAAAAATGTGGCCTGGAATGGAGCCCAAGAGGGTCCCTTGCTTGTTCATATGCATATTCGTTTTTTTCCTATTAGTTTCCTGCAGCCAAGCACGCTTGCAATGATACAACCTTTAAGGACAACAATAATAGAGACTTTAAGGACTTTAGACAATAATACAGACTTTAACGACATATGAGGACAATGATGCAAACTTTAAGGGCAACAACAATACAGACTTGTACAATTATAATATTAAGGCTGGTCTAAAGAAAACTCTAAAGTTATGCTGAGTGGATTTCTGTCAGTTTTGTTGGCGTGATTATCGCTTAAAGCGAGATAGGTGATGAGGCATTGGACCGTCCATCATGAGAACCATATTCTGCGTAATGGCTGGCCAGGTGTGCTTCCAATTGAGAATCCAAGAAGTACGGATCTTGAGAGTCTTGGAAGAAATTGTATGTCCGCAGAGTAGGTGGGGGCTCTTGTGTGCAGAAAACAGGAAGATTGGAATCTTTAACAGTGCCAGGATAATTTTGGGCTTGCTATCTGGATGAACCAGGGGATAATCATGAAGAAATGAAGTGCTTTTTTAAATGCCCGCAAAGTCAATTATCTCAACATCCCTTAATTTGAAAATTAACATCCCTTAATTTGAAAATTTACATCAAAGTCCCATAATTCTGAAAAGGCTGAAGTACCCCTTTACTCTTGTTGTGTTTTATTAACCACATTAACAATTCACCTAAATTGATTAAAATTATCTATTTTTTATTTATGTAATTGTTTTTAACTAATTTTTTTCCATAGATTATATGGATCTAAAATTCAATCAGAATAAAAAAAGTTAATAAAAAGTATAATTACTAATTGATGAAAATTATTTATTAATTATAATAAACTATGATTAGCGTGTTAAAAACGCTTATTTTGTCAAAAATTATATTTTTTTATTGGTAAAAAGTTTGGACATAAAAAATCTTATAGATACAATCATGTTAGTGTTCATTATAGGTTTTAGGATGAATATTTTCAGTAATCGTGATTGAATTAATAACACCTATCCATCTAAGGTCTCATCTTAGATCTAGCCGTTTATGTTATTATATTGTATTTGTGTCATATTAATTTATATTTTGTGTTAAAAATTTTTAATAGTAATACGATTAGAATAAAAATTGTTTTGAATTTTTTTAATTTTAACCCAATGTTTTGATGTTTAAATTGATTCAATTTAATCCAAATTAATTCAAAATTATTTTTTTTACTTTTTAAAATATTTTTATTATTTAAATTTCTTACTGAATTATATTAATTTACTATTAATAAAATACACAATATAACATATTGTTTTATTTAAAAATAGTCTTAAAATAGTTTTAAAACACAACAATATTCTAACTAGTCTATTTAAATTCTTACTATTTAATAATAAAATAAAATCTTTAAATAAAAATAAAAATAATATGAGTAATTATAATTATACAAAAATATAACTATATACAACCTATAAAATTTTCAAATTCTTACTATAAAGATATAATATATAATTATAATATGAGTAAAACCTTCAAAACAAGTATATAATCTTATTAATCAAATCAAATTCTTAATATTTAATAATAAAATAAAATATTCACATAAAAATAAACAATAGTATATATAAGTAATTATAATTATATAAATATATAACTATATACAATATATAATGATTTCAACTATTGTTGATATTACCTTTCAATATTTTTATGATTTATTCCTAATAAATTCTATCAAAGTAATATTTCTCTAAAATATTTAAGTCAATTTAGGTTGTATCAGATTCTTTTCATGTGAATCCTAATACTATTTATTTAATTTCGAGTAGTATTGGGTTGACCCAAAAATTTTGTATCAAATAAACTCAACCCTAACTTGATATTTGTCATATAGTGTTGTATCAGGTTATCAAATTGTATTAAAAATTGTTAGTTCTATCTCATCTAATCAAATACCCACAATTTTTTAGGTCAAGTTGGATTGGATCGATTCGATCTATTATCAATTCAAACTCCATTACAACTTGCAATAAAAAACCTGTGACAAATTTGGTTTGGGATCATGATTTAAACATGTTTAAGTTACCGAACTCAATTAATTCAAAGTTGAATTAAATGAATTGTATTGGATTGCAATTTATTCATCAAATAAGGTAAATCTGACCATTCTATTAATGTCATGATAATATCACCATAAATAAAATGCTTTTTAAATTTTGTATTATATTATATTAACCTCATCAATTCATTTAATCAATCAATTTGATAAATCCATGTTAGAGAAAGTATAATATCACATGAGTATCTAAATAATTTATTTATTTATTTATTTATTTTAATGAGAAACCCATTGAAATTTGAACCACATCAAGTGATCAATTCCACAATTATTGAACTAAATAAATTAAGAGTTTAATTTTAATATGTCATCAGAGAATATTTAAACTCATAGTTTTGTATATATGAAGTCTCTTTTTTTATCACTCAAACTACTTCTTAAGAGTTATTCTTAATTTATTTTTATTTTTACTTATTATCTTAAATATTACATATTCAATATTAATACAAGAGGAAGAAAATGTTACCCCACTGCCCCATCTGGTAACTTGAGTGATAAAAATTGGAGCATTCAAGAAACAAATAAGACATAGGTTTGAATTTTGTTGACAATATATTCAGATTAAACTATTAATTTATTTAAAGTAATGGTTATGAGACCGATCACTTGACCTGAAATTTTACTTATAAGTAATATTATACGTATTCATCTCGATTATATATATATATATATAAAATTGAATATTACTTTATTTTTAAACTATCACACAAAAAAAATAATCCGACGCAAAAAGCCTCTTTCTCTTATCGTAAGAGTCAAGCAACAAAAGTATTTCATAAAAATTTCAATAGTTTCGGGTCTATTTTTTTAATCATAATTTTGATCTCTTATCAACTTGAACTATTTATTTTGTTATTAAAGATTGTCAAATAATTAATAATTTAAATTTATAGTTTTTATCATCGTTGATGAATATTCATGGGACTCATGCTAGCTTTGGCTCTTTTTTATTATTTTAAAAATAATTTATTAGTTTTTTAAATTAAATTAAAAATAAGATAAAAAAATTTTAAAAATTTAATTTTAATAAAAAGTAAATAAATATTTAAAAGTTAGTCAAAGTCATTTTACAATGAAATGAATATTAGATGAAAATAAGTTTTGGCCATTTTATTTTACATATGTGATACAATTTGGGCTTTTTTTTTTTTATAGTTTTTTTTTAAACAGTCCAATAGGAAAGCTCTTCTCATATAAATTATGATAAAATTACATGGATTTATAATATGCATGAATGATAATATTCCAAATCAAGAATAAAATAATTAATAATATTATAAATTATATAAACTAAGATAGTAGTGTACCATTGGATAATTTTTAAGTGAAGAAGAAGTAAACAATTATATCACTCAATTATATTATCTTGATATATATGGTTTTATTGTAAAATAATATTTATTCATATAATAACATATCATCTAGTGATTAATATTTATCTATCTAGTGAAATTATGATTTAAATAGTTAAAACTGAACCTTTTACATGTGAAATTGCACTTAAAATGGTGTGATTTGAAAAAAAAATTGAACATTAAGTTTGACCTTGATCATATGATTACATCCAGAGATGGTCCGAATATATAAAAAATGTATGATTTGATTTGTTTGATAAAACTGTACCTTTCTAGTGTGATTTCAACCAACAAATCTGATTAGATTATCATCAAACTCATATAACAAAATAATATTTTTATAAAAGTGAAATATTTAAGGATAATATAAAAAAAGTAATATTATATGTATATACTTATAGTATATAATTTGAGTATACAGATTATGTATCATCATATGATTGGATATTATGTGAACTCTTTAACATTATACTAACATAGGAAACCATATATATAAAATATACTCGAAAGTAGGAAGCCATATATTTGGAATATATTATGATATATTGTAACATCATCTCAAACTCAAGTTAGCAAATGATTTGTTAAATTGAGTTTATAATGCAATTCAAAAGGTGAAGATTTCCACTAGCTAATCAATAAAAGGTATGAAAGTGAGCTAAAGGGTGTCACTGACAAGATGACAACATGAGTGTATCAAACTAATTAACTTATCTTTCCATAAAGATGAGGGTGAGTGCATCAAATTAAAGAACTCATTTTTCCACATAGTTAACGGTATGAGTGTACCAAACTAATGAACTTATCTTTCTACATAGGCAATCGCATGAGTGTGTCAAATTAATGAAATCATTTTTTCAAGTAAGTAATGGTGTGGTTATACCAAACTAATAAACTCAACTTTTCACGTAGGTGACAACGTGAATATACAGTCAAACTAATGAACTTATTTTTTCACGTAAGTGACAGTGTGAATATGTCAAAAGGAAATGCTGACATGAATGTTTGACTTTGATACTATCATGAGAATTGAATAAATTGTATTTTTTGGTATATAAAATTGTCTTAATGATACACAAATTTATAAAAGTCCTAAATTCGATATAAGAAAACATAAATCAACATCGTAAATATACAATAACACATAACAAGAAAACATATATTAAAAATATATACTAATCTAGGAAAACATATATTAGGATAAAGTAGTGTTATGTATACAACTTTTTTCACAAACAATGACGTGTTGTTATTTGATTAGATAGTTGAAAGTTAAAAATAAAGTAATATTCAATCACATGAAAATATATTATTGTTTATACATAAAATTGTATATATAGTTTCATTAATTTGGGATATATTATAATATAGAAACTCATATATTTGAAATATATTCTAACAAATTCTAACAATACCAATAATGATAAGTTGTTATATTATTGAGTGGTTAATTTTAAATGTAGCAACGAGTTATGTCAACATGATGCACAAATTGTGGGCATAACCTAAAATTTTGCGGGTGTGTCATGGTCAACAAATAAAATAAGATATCTCATTGCCTCAAGGGAAGACTTGCACAAATTAAAAAATTAATTTTTTATAAATTAAAAAAAGTATATTTTTGCAAACCAACTTACAAAAATGCCTACAAAAATGGCTAATTGTACGTGGATCTTGAGATTTGGTAGAAACAATGCAATTCATGACATGATAGATCTTATCAGTGTAGTTCAATAAAATTCAATATCATTTTTAATTATTTTATATTTAATTTAAAATTATTTAATAATATAATAATATATTATAATTATATACTATTTAAATTGATTGGACATGGAAGACCGAGGTCACATAAAATATCTTAAAATTTCAATTTTAATTATAAATACAATTTTAATTGAATTTAAATTTCATTTGAAGTAGGAGACAATCTTCTATAAATGCCATGAGTCTTTATCCTCTCATCACATGAAACCGTGAGCGTCTTGCAATTAATGCAATTTAATGTTGGACGTTTTATTTTACCAAACGCCAACCTCGCAAAATCGACACCCTCCTCATTTATTGCCTCATACTTTCCCCTATTTATTGCCTTCCCATTACATTTCAACACGTGGATTTCATGTCAGGCTGTTTTAAATGCCCGATGTTGACGTACAAAGTCAATTATTTCCATACATCCCTTAATTTGGAAAATGACATGAAAGTCCCGTAATTTTTAAAATACTGAAATACCCCTTTTCCCTTGTGGAGTTTTATTAACTTAACTATATTAATAATTCATCTAAATTAATTAAAATTGTCTATTTTTCATAGGTCTGAACGTTTTAACCAAATTTTTTTTTTTTATGGATTATACAAATTAATTAAAACTCAATTTAATGCAAGTCTTATCCCTATCTCTTACTTTAAAAGTAGATTTGACAAATGATTAGGCCGACCAGGTGTAGACTGAATTAATGTAAGTATAATTAAAATAGGTATAAATTGAAAACAGATCAAATTATAAAAATGATAATTTCTAAACTCATACTAGATTTGATTGGTACAGATCGATCCATAGGTTATCTGTTAATATTAATTTTTATTATTTTAATATATTCTTTTTTAATATTTATTATTTTTCTCTTCAAATATATAAATATTATATGAAAAAACGAAAATTTACCTCAAATTATAAAAATGGTCTTTTTATAAATTTAAAGAATTTTAATATTAAACATTAAATGAATATTTATAATAAAATGTTTAATGTTATATTTTTTAAATTTGTTTTCAATATAACAAATTTTTTAATTTTAGGGTATATCTGAGTTTATTTCATGTCAAAAAAAGAAAATATGTGAAATTTGTATTGAGTGTATTATAAGTTTGATGATAAAACGAAAAAAAAAAATAGAAAAAAAAGTAACCCGCAGGTAATCGTGAACATACCTAACAACCTCTTAAAAATTTATTATCCACGAATATAGGTCCAAAAATCTAAAGCTTTTACCTTTATTTAGACAAATTATCTATAGGTTACACAAGTGATCTGCTCATTTTGTCACCTCTATTTAAAAACCTTAGATTTACAATAATTTTTATATCCAAAATTTTATTTAAAATTCAATCAAAAAAATAAATTAACAAAAAATGCGGTTATTAGTTAATAAAATTATTTATTGGCTATAATAAACTATGATTCGTATGTTAATATTATTTATTTTATCAGAAATAATAATTTTTTTATAAGGAAAAAGTTTAGACAAAAAGAGCTTTATAAATGTAATTGCGTAAATATTCACATAGATTTTAGAATTAAATATTCTCAGAAGAAGACCTCTAAGAAGACGATCATCTTCCCAAACGAAGACGACGGCTTCGTCTTCATTTGGGAAGACAAAGAACTTTGTCTTCCCTGATGAAGTTCTTCGTCTCCCAAGGCTTTGCCTGAGGTGGTGGTGACGTCCCCACATCTAGCAGAAGGCTTTGCCATCCGTCACGGGATTTTGTAGTAATTACACTTGCCCACCCAATCAAATACACATGTTTTTTGGGTCGGATTGAATTTTATATAAGCTCCGTTACAACTTTCAATCAAAAGCCTGTGATAAATTTGGTTTGGATCACGATTTAAACATGTTTATCAAACTGAATTAATTTAAAACTGAATTAAATAAATTATATCGAATTACGATTTATTGGTTGGGTCAAAAAAATATAGTATTATGTTGATGTCATGATAACATCAATATAAATAAAATTTTTTTATTATATTATTGTTAACCTAATCAATTCATTCAATTAATCCATATTGAAGAAAGTATAATGTCATATGAATACCTAAATAACTCTTTTTTCGTTTTAGTAAAGAAAAACCTCACTTAAATTGAATTGTCTCTCTTAAACTAAACCAATTATATTGAGTAAGATAAACTCTAAGTATAATATTCATCCTTACCATTACTAAATTAGGTAAATAAAAAATTTAATCTTAATATATCATTATAAGATATTTAAACTTATATTTTTTTATACATTGAGTCATATCTTTTATCACTCAAATTATCTTTTACGAGACATTTTTAATTTAATTTTATTCTTAACTATTAACTTAAATATTACATATCTAGTATTAAAACAATATGGGAAAAATGTTATCCCACTAGCCCCACGAGATAATTTGAGTGATAAAAATTGGAATATTCAAGCAACAAAGAAGACATATATTTAATTATATTAAAATCAAATTATTAATTTATCTAATGCAATGGTTATAAAATTAATCACTTGATTTGAAGTTTTACCTATGAGTAATATTATACATAACTATTTTAACTAAATAAATAAATACATATTTATATATATCATCACGTGATTATATATTATTTTATTATTAATTAAATATCACTCAATCACAAAATAATATATATCATTTATATATAAATGAAAATATATCATCATTTGTTAAATAATTTGAAATAAAAAATAAAATAATTAATAATATTATATATACAAATAAATTATATAAACTAAACCTTCTTTCCATGTGAAAATGCACTCAAAATGGTGTGATTTGACCATAAATCACACATTAAGTTTGACTTTGATCATAAGATTTGATTAGTTTGATAAATATATGCATTATTTGATTAGTTTGATAAAATCATAATTTTTTGGTGTGATTTCAATCAACAAATCCAATTAGATTATCATGTGAAATTACACTAAGAATAATATAATATTTTTATAAAAGTGAAATATTTAAGGATAATATAAAAAGAGTACTATTATGTATATATATATTTTATACATAATTTAGATATATAAATAATATGTCATCATATGATTACGTGTTATTTTATTTTTAATTCAAAATCACTTAATTATATAATTATACATAATTTAATTGCTTTTAAAAAATTAATAATTGATATATTCAATAGAAAAAATAAAATTAACCCTTTTAATCAAAAAGAAAAGTGATAATTTAGTATCAAATGTTATATTTATACAAATAAAATAGTATTTGGATATTACTTTGATAAAATTAATTTTTGGTACCATGTTCTCACGAAATAATTTTTTAATTTCGCTATGATCATACATTTTTTTTTCCCAGAGAACCTGGCTAACAAGTAAACCATTGAACTTCTCATATGGAAGATCATGTTATTCAAATTCTAATCTTTTGCCAAAAAAGTTTTTTTGTTTACTAATTAGGTTAACCCTTAGGGTCGCCTATTATCATACTTGATTATTATTATTAAAATACTATTTTATGAAAAAATTAAATTAAAATTTGAACACGGTATTCAAGAAATTAATGCTTGAGGAAGGACTGAAGATTTTCCATGGCAGAATCCCAGTCCTCTTGGAAAGAAAGAGAAGCCAAATTCAATTTTGGCTTTATCCCGTGGAAGGTATAATCTGCAATCTAGCTGAATTGACTAATTCGATTGGTTAAATCATGAACTATTTTATAATTTGATCTAATTTTATAATTTGATTCGATCAATATATAAATATCGAGCTAATTCGATTGGTTAACTCATGAACTATTTTGTAAGTTGATCTAATCTTATAATTTAATTCAATCAATATATAAATATCGACTTATTTTAGATTCGGTTAAACTCGACAACTTGTTGAACTTAAAAGACTAATAATTTGTAATTAATTTTTTATTTAAAATTATATTTCATATTAAAAAATGATAAGTATTGGATAGTAGTTAAAAAAATATATAATAATTTAACAATAGATTGGTTATATAGTGAAATTAACCAAACTGTAATTCAATAAGGTAATTGGTTTAATTATTAATCTAATTTTAAAAACATTAATAATCTAATAAAGTGATAACGGTGGTTGTAAAATCGATCCCAGAACTCAAAGTTTTCTCCTACTAAGCTAAACTAAACGTGAATATGGATAACAAGAATGGAGCCCAAAAGGGTCCCTTGCTCGTTCATATGCATATTTGTTTTCTTCCTATTAGTTTCATACAGCTAAGCACGCTTGCAAGTTGCAGAGTGATGATGTAATTTTCTTAGCTAAGCAGGCTTGCAAGTGATGGTGTCAATGCAGCGTGTGGCTAATATCATTCGGAGAAAGTGATAATGTAAATTACATTCAGTCTTTTTTTCTTTTTTTAAATTTTATTATGATGACATATATATATATATATATATATATATATATATATATATATATGTCAAATACCCTTTTAATTTTATTAGGATTCATCGGTGCTAGTGCGGAAGAATGTCAACGAGCAGGAAAATCACTCTGACAAGCTCCAACCGTGAGGCTTTCGAGGTTGATGAAGTGGTGGCTTTGGAATCGCAGATGATAAAGCAGAAGATAGAGGACGGTGACGCCGACGATGGAATTCCTCTCCCTAATGTGACCAGCAAGATCCTTTTGAAGGTCATCGAGTACTGCAAGAAGCACGTTGAGGCCACTGAGTCTGACGATCTAGAGACCTGGGATGCCGAGTTCGTCAAAGTTGATCGGGCCACTCTTATTGATCTCACCAACGTTAGTCGTCTTTCTCCCTTGCTATTTATTTAATTAATTGATTCTTTTCAAGGCATAATCCAAAAGCTAGAATGATTAGCTTTTTTTTTTCGAATAATTGGATTTATTTATTTATTTTTCTATAAATATTACACATATCGGGCGTTTTAGCACAATTTATCAGTTATTTAGATTATTTGCAAAACAGTTATAATTGTATTATGATTAATAATCATAAGCTGTATTATTATTCGCAATTAAATTATTCACATCACAATTAATGATTTAATCCAATAATTTGGATTAAATAAGCTATCCTATACAGTCACTTAATCAAATTCCTAATTGGTCAAATCAGAGGGAAGATTTGATTGTGAAAGATATATAATTGGGTATTCTTCCTCCGTCAATGGTGTGAAAAATGGATAAGCTTTTACTCTTTAAAAGTTGTGTATTTTTCATGTCCTTGTAATGGTAGGTGTACGGTTCTCCTTGTTATGATATTACAATTTGAATTTCTGAATTCATGCAAAAATTGGAAATCAATTTTCTATACGGTTTTAATGTAAACACTTGTTTGTATTTGCGCTCTGTTCTTTTAGGCTGCACACTATCTCAAAATCAAGAGCTTGGTGGAACTGACTTGCCAGACATTTGCAGATAAGATTAGGGGCCAACCAACACAGGGGATTCGCGAAACATTCAACGTTGAGAATGACTTTACTCCAGAAGAGCTGGAGGAGGTTCGTCGGGAGAATAAGTGGGCTTTTGAGTGAAAATTGTGTAATTCGTCTTTTGTTTTTCTTTCTTTGGACATGTGCTTGCTTAAATTTGCTTGGTGAAGTGTTAAACAATTGTTATTTGGCTGTGGAATTGCTTCAACCCCCTTTATGTGACCTACTGTGATGTCTTTTTGAATCATGTTATTTATGTTAATGTATGTTCTACCGCCCTGTTTTTCTTTCCTTCTCTTAAGGTTACCTGCAGCCATTACTTTCACATAAATGACATATATTGTTATGTAGCTTTTCTTCTGATCTCTGTATTACGGGCTGATGATTCTGATAATCTGATATGCATGCAGGGATTGATAATCTGGTATGTATAGACAGATACAATTGGAATGTTGGGTTTCTAGATTTATTCACACTTACATTTGCTAGTTTAAATCTTTCATCCTCTTCTGTTGCAACTATTTATTTTCTCTATATTATCAAGCATTTGAGATACTTGGATCTATCAAAAAATCTGAAAAAAAAAGAACTCCCAAGTTCTATTTAAAGCTACGAAGTTTGCAATTTTTATCACTATATGGTTGCAAGAAACTAAAAGAGTTAAGCGAAGATGTTAAGCACTTAATTAGTCTCAAGAGTGTTAGTTTTAACCACAGTGCAAAAGCATCTACCAAATAATGGAATTAGCTGCTTGAATTCTCTTCGATTTTTAATTATTCACAATCGCATCAAATTATAATATTTGTGTGAAGATATTGGTCGCTTGAGAGTCATTCGAAGACCATGGATTTATAAATGTCCAAGTCTTATCTCATTACCACGTAGTGTAAGAAGCCTAAGCTCATTAGAAGAACTTCGTTTGGTAGATTGTGTAAGGCTTAATCTTGATTTGAGCATAGGATCAGATGAGCAACACAATCATGAAGAACTCAATAGCACAGGGCCTCCCCTTCGATTGCTTTGAATTATTAATTTACCACAATTGGTGAAATTGCCACAATGGCTTCTTTGCAGTTCGACAAACACTCTGCAAACCTTGCGTATTGGTAATTGTTCCAACTTGAAGGCACTACCAGAGTCAATGCAAAAACTTCAAGCTCTTGGGGTTTGGAATTGTCCTGAATTGTCATCTCTACCCAAGGATATCAATCATCTCATCGCTTTGAGAGAACTAATAATTGAAGACCGTCCTAAACTGACGGAAAGATGCAAACCAAAAACAGGTGAAGATTGGTCCAAGATTGCTCATATCCCAAACATTCAACTTGACTGAGAGATTATCAAGTCAACCGAAAATTAGGTATGACCAATCCATATCTCTTCTTCTTAATCAGTTAGTAGGCAAATATTCTTGACATAATTATTTGTTTCAAGTCAAAACTTTTGGTAACAATTTGATTGGTTTATCTTCAGATATGAATTTCAAAATTTGAACAGCTACAAAACTCAACTTCTTTGTTCCTCCTTCCTTTCTTTAACTTTGTTATTTTCTATGTATGCAGGGGAAACTTAAAAAATGTATGAGCTTTTAATCTCATAAATTCTTCAATTTCCATGAATTATGAACCCTAATTCAACCAATGGACTGGAGGATTTATCCATTTTACTTCTTCTATGTATTCAGCATTGGTGTTCGATCTACACCTTCATGTTTTTTCAGTTACAAATCATTTAGTTTTTAGATTATACAATTTTAAAGATTGTTGGGTTTATATATATATATATATTATTAATTTTCTACTCACCTTAATTGTGAACATGTATTTCAGGACTCAGGGAGATTACGCCCAATGCTGCAGTTGGTAAAGCATATCTTCCTCTAGATTGATTCAGAATTTCGGTGTTTACAAATATAATTCAGCGTTGACTGGTAAACATTACCTTCCATAATGCGATTTGTTCAAATAAATGTTCATTAATGTATAGAGTTTTTTTTATGTAAGTTCTAATAGTTTTGTAGAAATGAACAATTAGTACACTCTTAAGTTTATTCCAATAAAGTTTCAGATTTTATTTCTTATTAAAAATAAAAAACATTAGTTGTTGAAATTCTGTTCTGCCAAAGAGTAGATTACAGGGTGTTGGTGTTTGAGATGCAAAACAACAACTATGACTGCCGGTAATGTACTTGGATTGAACTGTCTTCAGAGAAACTTCCCTTTTAATAAGAGTGCTCCGTGCTGTAAACTGCTTTCTTTTTGCTGTTTGATCATTTATCTAGAATTTAGTGTACTGCCATATTTCTTTTCTTTGCTGGTTGATTCATTTTGATACTGATCAATCTTCTTTGCCCTATAGATATCTAAGAAATGTTTCGATCAATGGTAGCAGTCCATCTGACGTTGAAGAACATAAGCTATAAGTTAGTATTGTAATGTAATGAGTGTGCCTCTTTTTTTTTATGCAGGTCTTTTTTCATTATTTTTTTTTTTTCTAATTATGCAGGGATTTGAATTTCAGCAATTTAATTGGTCAAATCCCAAGTGCTTTGTCCAGTATTGATTCTCTAACTCACTTGTAAAATTTATTGAAGCTTCCCTCCATAAATTTAATGTTTGATTATTTTACTTATGTTAGGTTTTTATATTAGATTTTATCTGAATCTCTTTTTTGGTCTCAGTGGCCAGATTTCCTGGAAACAATAGTCTGTCAGGAAGCCTTTCTCAGCAAAAAGTTGTATATCTTCAAAACATGTAAGCCTTTAGTGTTGGTTATCTCTAGGATTATGCCTATTACATGATATCGAATTAGGCTCCAAATGCTTCATGAATAGATTAAGAATAAAATATGATAAATCTGTTTGTACAAAATGAAGAAGAATGAAAAAGGCATTACTTATCTTGGAATTAGGCCACACAAAATGATTATAAATCTTAGTTACCGTGCCTTTTTCAACGAATAAGATGTCATATTTTGTTTTATAAAAAATGCATGTGCTTGAAAAAGAACTACAAAATATGAAACCTCAACAATGGAATATGTTGTGCTTTAACGAAGATAGTAATCTTTTCTGTGATTGCAAGTATTCTCCTTGGATTGAACCGTCTGCAGAGAAACTTTCCCTGCAATAAGAATGCTCTACATTGTAAGCTTGTTTATTTCTGCAGTATTAAATTATTTCTAAAACTTAATGTACTAAAAATTTACCATTCACCCCTGCATTGTTGTATAACTAGACCAAACTGATAGCATTGTGTATATTTGATATGCAGATTCAAGTTTTGCAGTCAAGTGTGGCAGTGAAGAAATGAAAGTTGATTGCATAATGTAAGAGGCTGATAACTATTTAATTGGTGGTGCTAGTTTGTTTTGTGATAGACAGTCTAACACACGTTCAAAATACAGGTTTGCAAGTGACCAGTAGTGCGGCCCCTGGACTTTAATCAGTCTTCAAGGCAATCTCCTAGATCACTTAGATATTGTGGACTTAGTATGGAGGAAGGACCTTATGGTGTAAGTTTTTTGTTATCAGGGCTCACAAACATGGATGAGTTTTGGACGGTGTGCTTTTTTATATCTATATTCAAGTAAACTCACTGAAGAATCTTGGCCCTTGTCCTTAAATGCACAGGTTCTACTATTACAGTGTCATCTATGTACCCTCATAATTAATCCTATCGGGAACTTTCCAGTTAAAGATTTGACATATCAAAGGAGGTGGAAGTAGAAAAGCAATAATGAAGATTTTGTAATTCACTTATTTTGAGTCGGTAGAGTGAGGTATTGCATACCTGACAAAGGTAGTAATGGGTCATTAATTTCAGCTTTTTTGGTGTAATTCTAGGTACACTATGATTTCTTTTAATCTTCGTTTAAGATGAGTTAATGATAAATATCCTTTTATAAAACGAAATTTTCTTACTCAAATTTCACATCAATTGTTGGTATTGCATGTTAGAAGAAGTAGACTGGGTTGGTTCTTGGTATTGCTGTAGCTCTTGAAATTTCAGGCTTGATACTAATTTTTTTGAGGCTTTACATGAGGATATAAAGAGTTAATAACAATGCATACAGGTAAATTGTCCAAGAGGTTTTGAAATAATAATAGTTGAGGTCTCATAAATCAAGTTTGTTCAAGAAATTTTACGAATTTTCTTCTCACTTTGTCACAAAGTTGCTTGTGTAATGCATGAGCACAGCTTGACAGTAAGGAAAACTAGGTGAATTTTACTTTTGCATATTTACAAAGGAAGGAGTAGATATCATTTATTGTAATAATTCTGTTACTGCAGGGTATGCATGCTATGACAGGGTGAAAGCTATGGAGCAACTTTCACTAGGAAAAATTAGTTTGTTAATGAAATTGCTACCATAACTGCAGAGCAGCAAAATATAAAACCTCAACAATGGAATATGTTGCAAGTATTCTCCTTGGATTGAACTGTCTGCAGAGAAACTTCCCCTGTAATAAGAATGCTCTACATTGTAAGTTCATTTCTTTCTGCGGTATAATATATTTCTAAAACTTAATGTACTAAAAATTTACCTTTATCTATAGATTGCATTTCAAGGAGTGGAAGCGGATGACAAAATCTGTTGTAATTCACAAGTTTCAGCCTATCTCACACCAGACGTTGTGCTTTATCTTTGTGAAGAAGAACATGTTGAGGGTGACATGATATTTTAGCTCTTGGAAAATTTGACTGAAATGTCTATGATGAGAAATTGCAAGGATGTTTTCAGTTATATAGAAAGTAAACAAGACATTTTAGGAAAACAAGAGCTGTTTGCTCATGGAAAGCTTGTGATGTTGGGTTTACTGTTGGAAAGGCCTCCATTTTTCCGCTTGCCAGAATTGGAATGGGTTTTCTAGATTTGCAGACCATGGTATTGAAGGAGTTGTGCCACTGGAACTTCGGCCGCCTTGTGCCCGATCCAAATACCAAGGTAAACCATATGATATTGAGGACAAGGTGGAACTCTGCTCTGATGATTCAACCAACAAAGTGTGATCCAAGAAGAATTTGGATTTCCACGTGGTATTTTGGATTGGTGGAGAAAAGAATAAAAAGGTTAAGGAGTGGAAGTTATGAGCAGAGAAGAAAGAAAATTAGAATTTGACATTTGGTTTTGGAGGGCACTGACCTCTCAAATTGCTGGAGAATTTGAATTTTTAGGCTGTGTTTTTTGCTGTTTCTTGTCTCTATTACCTGAAAGTTGTTTTGAAGTTTCCTAGTGGAATTAGAGTTATAAGTGTTGTTGATGATTCTAGTTACAATAAAACTATGTGTACTCATTTTTGATACACAATTTGTGTACACAGATGAGGTGTTATCATATGATTGGATATTTCTTTATCATATAATGACACATATTTTAAAATCACCTAATTATATGATGACATATCACTATATACATAAATTGTATACCAAAAATAGGTACACATAGTATTGCTCCTCTAGTTAATGATAAGCATTTTTTATGCGCAACCTTCCGGCATCCACTGTATTACATTCTCAATTATGTGGCCTGCGTAGTGCTAGGATTGTGATTCATGCTGTGGTTTTGGGCTTAAATGTGCTGGGTTTGCATCAGATATCAGTGTTGCTGGTTTGCTTGTGTAGTGCTGAGATTGTGATTCATGTTGTGGTTTTGGGCCTAAATTTGTTGGGTTTGCATCGGATATTGGTGGTGCTGGTTTGTTTTCTGATGGACAATTTAACCCACTTGTTCAAAATACAGGCTTTCAAGTAACTGCAATTTCAGCCTGTAAGTTTTTTCAATCTTCAAGGCAATCCTCTGGATCTATTAGACATTATGGATTATAATTTAAGCTTCATTTGGAATGCAAGATATATTGAGAAGTGAGGAACAAATTCAAACCCATACCCTTTTAGCTCGGCATCTGAAACAAACGCCTTAGACCAATTCAGCCATCTTGACAATTGGTCAATTTTTCGATAACTTGTTATTATATTAGAAAAATGAATGAATGTTATTTCGGTTTAACAACTTTTTTAATATATAATATATGGTAGTTGAATAGTATATTATCTAAAAAGAATTTATTATAATCATATTATATCATAAAATATATTTTTTTAAATAAAATAAAAAATATTTTAATTATCATATCATTATCTTAAAAAATATCATAAATATCCTATAAAAATTTAAAAATTTTCAAATACACTTTTGCCATATGATCATTTATCTAAAAATATGAATCAATTCATAGCAAGATATTTCTTACCTTCCCTCAGATATTGCATCTCTGATTTGGCTGATATTTAGAGGCGAATTTAATTGGTCGACTTCTGGGCTAAGATCAGTTGGATTGTCACTTTTATTCTTGTTGTAACTTGCTGAAGAAGAAGATGCATCAATAGCGTAGTTCGGAAATGAATTTGTTGCATCATTAAAATCCCAATCAATCAAATAACTTGGCTTTGATGTAACAGCTTCCACTTCTATATCTCCAGTAAGCATGTTCACAACTCGTGACATGGGTGGCCGAAGCATTGGTGATGCTTGAGTGCATAAGAGAGCTACTGCTTCATTTTCATCAAATTCTGTCGGTGTGGGATTAACCAGCCCCAAATTTTGGTCGGTTTCATGAAAACTCCAGGCCTAGAAATAAAATATAGACAAAGTCCAAAAACCAAAAATGAAAAAGGAGCACATTTAACTAGTGTATATGGAAAAAAGCAAAAAAACAAATCAAAATTAATGTTGTTCTCTTTACCCATTCAAGAAGATAAACTTTTTCCCTATCTAACCTAGTATCAGAGTTTGCTCTTCCATTGATAATCTTCAGAGTAACGACACCAATACTAAATATATCAGCCTTTTCTGTCAGATGTCCATGCATTGCTTACTCCAATGTAAGATACCCACTGCAAGATAATAAGTGTTTCTAAAGTTAGAATCGAAGAGTCTATCTTGATAAGTGATTGTGTCAAACCGAAAAGAAAGCAGGCATATACAATGTGCCCATGCCTAGGCAACGTTTTAAATTAAGAAAATCATATATAAATCACAACATCTTACACTCTTCAGCACATTCCAAAACAAGCTGCAAAGGAAAAAAAGGAATTGAGAAATGATCGCAGTTTACATGGTTCCTGCAACTCCTGTACTGATGTGAGTTTTCTTATCAACAACCAGCTTTGCCAATCCAAAATCTAATATCTCAGGAAAGAGTTCTGTATCAAGTAAAATATTACTTGCTTCGACATTTGATGTACAATTTTCGGCTTTGACTCCTTATGAAGATATGTTAGATCTCTTGCAATTCCCAAGCATATTTTAAATTGGGTGGGCCAATCGAGATGTAACACCCTATTTCCTGCAAATATGGGGCACAATCATTAAGAACTTTTAAGAGGTATTGAATTGGAGAATTGAGGATTCAAGAATAATATTCTCCAGGAATGATTTGGAGCAATAAGTTTCTCTAGAGCATTGCCACTATGCTCTAGACAAACCTGCTGCTTGCTTTTAGAAGTTTAGGCAGTTATTTTTGTCGTTTTATGCCTTGTTTATAGTTGCAGAAAAATATTTCATTCTTCAAACTTTAGATTGGTTAAAATATTTGAAAGTTATCAAGATTGTATTCTGACCTTCCAGATTTATAGTTATTAATCTCTATAATGTTTCAGTTGCCTGCAAGAAAAAACAAGATAAAAATTTGTAAAATTAATATTGATTATTAAATGGCAATATTCTCTTACCAAACAATGCTTTATCAAGGCTTTTGTTTTCATGATATTCATAAAGAAGGAGGCGCCTAGTTCTTTCAATGCAGCATCCATACAATTTCACAACATTGTGATGTTGCACTGCATTAATGGCAGAAATCTCATTAATAAACTGATTTTTTCCTTGTTGGGATCCTTGAGAAAGTTGCTTCACATCAATCACCCTTCCATCAAAAAGCGTACTCTGTAGCACCAGATTTAACAACATAGATCATATTTACTCCTTACTGAAAATGCAAAAACTAAAACCAACCTAGTTTTCTTGCTATATTGCTAGCTATGACCACAAATTAGATATAATCCATTTCAACCCAAGATTTTAGTAAACTATCTATAGGCTTTAACTTATAAATTTACGACATAAAAGTTGTTGTGCTAGAAGTTTTCCAGATATCTACAGTTCAACAGCGAAAGCCGTTGGAGATTGGGAAAAAAAAGATATAGGATTGGTCCATTGATTTGAGCTTGAAGCCGAGAAAGATCCACACATGTCAAAAGTATTACTCATGAAAATAAGTAATTCCAAACTTATAGAGTATTAAAAGTTTAGTCACTTGAGTTGAGGAAAACAAAGTTTTTTTTTTTTTTTTAAATTAGATTTGAATAAGTTGATTTTAAATTTGGGCAAGTTTGACTTTAGGTTGACTTGAAAAAGTCTAGCTCAACAAACTCCCTTACATCAATTCAAATTTGGTTTGGTTTAAGGAGAGTTCAACTTAAGTTTTGCCTATAATATTGAGTCAAACTCGAATTTGGGTTCAATTTAATATTGTAATTAAACTAAAATCGATAAAAATGATATCGTTTTAATACATATTAGTGAAAATAATGTTATTTTGGCCAATTCAAATTGCTTCCAACTTCGATGTTGAATACTCCTTTGTACAAGTTGGAGCTCAAGATTGATAGTGTCAAACTCTAAGGTTCCAGTTTAAACTCAAACTCGATTTGAATAAACTTGTTTTAAATTTATTTGAATTGAATTGATAAACAAGTTTGAACCAATTTAATTAAAATCTATCACTTATTCCTTAAATTAAAAAAACATGATAGTTCAATATCTATGAGTGTTTTGCGCTTATAAATAACTATGAACTTATGTCCCTTTTAACAAAACTGAAATGCCACCTGATAAAATAAATTTTTGAAATAACTATATTTAATATTATAAATTTTTGAAAAATCCCACCTGATAAAATAAAGTGGCTAAGAGGAAGCTTCTTCGAAACTTCCATAAAGTGAAAATCAAAATATTATTTATGGTTAAGGCAAGACTATTGGCATAGGTATTTAATTATGTTGTTCATTAAATTTCATTTTTTATATGAAGGGTAATTTTATACATTCAATTAAATAAAGTATAAATATGTGGTACTTTTTGTCATTACATTATAAAATGGTAATTTACTTTGAAAACTAATAGAATACACTAACATCAATGGATGATAAGTGGGTATCTGATTTTTTAAACTTAACGGATAAAAATTTGTCATTTTAACAAATCTTGGATGGGAAATAGTCTTTTGGCCAATATAATATATGAATCCAGTAACCTTAGTTCACTAGCCCAATAGGACAATATATGTAGGGGTGTTCAAAATCAGTCAATTGAATTAGTTAAACATCATTTTTAATCAAACCAAATATTTGGTTAGGAAGAAAATTATAAACCAAAATTAAACCATTTTAGAGATTCACAATTATTTAAATTGAAATAAATATACTAGTTAACTGTTTTTAATCAAATTTTAGAGGGTAACACAACTCTTTTATATTTTTGTTCAATTCTTTTGAAATTGGTTCGTTATATTATTTTTTGTTCAATTTTTAAAAATAAGTTCGGTTCAGTTAACTTGTTTTTTTAAATAGACAAACTGATGACCAAACTGAAAAATTGATTTTGTTATATTTTTTTAATTAGTATTCAAATCAATTTTTTAAACAACCTAATTTTTGTTTCAACTTTTTATTTAAATATCAATTCGATTTGATTAATATATAATTATGAACACCCTAAATCCAATTATATCATAAGTCATTACCATTTCTTTTAATTAATTTTTTTATTATAGAAAGAATTTTTTTGTGTGAAAAAAATATAAATTATTGTCAATTTTTGAATATTCTATGTTCAATATTCAAATGATTTATTTTATCGTTTATAAATTTATTATATATGAGGAGATTATTATTGTCCTCTATATTGTTTGCATCAGCCCAACCATTTTAAAAATATTATATTGTTCTCTAAATTCTTTGCATATAATTTACTCTAATTTTAAGTACTTAAATTTCTCATGTCGAAATAGTGGATTTTAATAGTATAAATAAGTTGGCATCATATGGTCATATGTAGGCCTCGATCAAAACCATATTGACTTAGTCTTGAAAATTGACTCAATTTAGTTTAATTTAGTTTAAATTTATTTAGTTCGAATTTGAATTAAACTTGAGTATGGAGGGTTGGCTCATTTCTAATAAACCAAGTCAAACTCTAGTTTAAAAGAGTTCAACTTATTTGATTCAAGCTTGACTCGCAGTTTAATTCAAGTTATATCACATAATTGTTAAAACGATATTGTTTTGATCATTATTAAATATAATGACATCATTTTATTGATAAATCACGATTTCAAGTCACGAATTTGACCCATAGATTTGATCTAACCGTTAAACTTCAAACTTAAGGATCAAGTCTAACCCAAAATCCCCTTCATTGGTCTAATTGTTTGCAGTCACTGACCATCCCTTGAATGTTTTGTGTTACAGGAGGTTCTCTTACCAGAGCACATTTTCGGGAAAGTTGAGGCTTCATGAGGAAGACCATGTAATTCTCCGGGTACTTTCTTTGGTTTTCTGCACTTTGACTCTAATCCCTCTCTGCAAGTACATTATAACTGTCTTAGGAGCAGATGATAATGGTGAAGGTGCTCCCAAAAGACCTGCATGTTTCTCAGTTTATTTATTCAAATATATATATGTCTGCGTGTTTTTGGATTCCTGAAGGGGCCTCGTTCCCGCAGGTGGAACTTTTGCCTTGTATTCTTTGCTTTGTCGGCACGCAAAGCTGGGGCTTTCAAGTGCTCCTCATGCAACAGCGGATGAGTATTCTCCTTACACTTCTGAAACACCTCTCAAAGGGATGAGTGGCAGTTTGCTTGTAAAGGAGTTCTTTGATAAACATCATAATTCTCGAGTTTTGTTGCTATTGGTTGTGCTTTTGGGAATCATCATGGTTATTGGCGATGGCATTCCAACTCCATCAATCTCTGGTATTATTTCTATCATACATTACATATATTTTCCATGTGAAGTAATCGATTATGTTACAGAGCTTTATGGTATGGTTCTGTCCACAGATCCCTATGATAAGTTTTAGCTACCGCACAATGTATTGGCC
This sequence comes from Mangifera indica, assembly GCF_011075055.1. Lineage (NCBI taxonomy): Eukaryota > Viridiplantae > Streptophyta > Magnoliopsida > Sapindales > Anacardiaceae > Mangifera > Mangifera indica. The sequence goes on from NC_058146.1 coordinate 15,501,031, forward strand.
TCCGAGAATTGCATGGCTTTATCTTATTTTGTTGCATTTAATATATTTTGGGATTTTTGTTTTTATATATTTTATTAATTTTCTACTCACCTTAATTGTGAACATGTATTGTAGGACAAAGGGAGATTAAGCCAAATGGTGCAGTTAATAAAGCATATCTTCCTCAAGATTGATTCAGAATTTCGGTGTTTACAAATATAATTCAGCGTTGACTGGTAAACATTACCTTCCATAATGTATAGAGTTTTTTTTATGTAAGTTTTAATAGTTTTGTGGAAATGAACAATTAGTACACTCTAAGTTTATTCCAATAAAGTTTCAGATTTTATTTCTTATTATAAATAAAAAACATTAGTTGTTGAAATTCTGTTCTGCCAAAGAGTAGATTACAGGGTGTTGGTGTTTGAGATGCAAAACAACATCTTTGATTTTTATGGATTCACAAGTGCAGCAATTTAGAATATTTGTGTGAAGATTTTGGTCGCCCGAGAGCCCTTCGAAGACTTTGGATTTTTGCATGTCCAAGTATGATCTCATTACCACGTGGTGTAAGAAACTTAAGCTCCTTAGAAAAACTTTGGTTGAAAGATTGTGAAAGGCCTAATCTTGATTTGAGCACAGGATCAGATAAGCAAGACACAGGACCTCCTCTTCGATTAGTTCAAATCCATGATTTACCAAAACTGGTGAAATTGCCGCAATGACTTCTTCTGTGTTCGACAAACACTTTGGGAGAATTATTCATTCATGGCAGTCCGGAATTGTCATCTCTACCAGAGGATATGAATCGTCTCAACTCTTTGAGGGAATTGGTCCAAGATTGCTCATATCCCAAACATTCAACTTGACGGAGAGATTATCAAGTCAACCGAAAATTAGTTATGACCGTATGACCAAACCATATCTCTTCTTCTTCATTTGGTTTAAAATTTGTACTACTACAAAACGGATCCTATTCTTTGTTTTATCTGCATGCAGGGAAAACTTGAATCAGATGTGTGAGTTTTCAATCTCATAATTAAATTCTTCCATTTCCATTGAAATAGCCTAATTTGGAACACAAATTCCACTGAATGACAGGAGGGGTTATTTATTTTAGTTCTTCAATGTCTTCATGTTTTTCAGGTACAAATTATTTGGCTTTTAGGTAGTACAAATTGTTGGGTTTCTTAAATATTTTCTTAGTTTTCTGCTCACCTTAAATTAACCTCATTTGTAAACATATATTGTATGTCTCATGAAGACTCAGCTGAATGGTACAGTTGGCAACACATATTTATTGTTTGATTCAGAATATCATGTTTACAATTATAATTCAGCCTTTAACAGTGAATATAACTTCCCCTGATGTGATTTTTTAAATAAATGTTTGAGAATGTACAGAGTTTTATGTTTATGTTTTAATTGTTTTATGGCAACACATATTTATTCAAATAAAGTTTCAGATTTTATCTCTATTTATGTTTCGATATCACAGTTTTTTTTTCTTTTTAATTTTCTCTTCTTCCTTGAGGTCGTCATCTCAAGATTTGAAATCTAATTTTTGCATATTCATCTTTCTTCGTAAGATATATGATATTTAAAATTCTTTGGTTAAAATTTAGAGCTGTGCAGACCCTTGAACATGAAATTCTAAAAAATAACTTGGAAGTCAAACATTGTTTTTATTGTATGTGTTGAATAAAGAAAGGAACCAGCTTAGGGATCCATAATATCTTAGTTTTAATATCTGGGATCCTAAATTTTCTTATTAAAAGGAGAAAAGAAAAAACAGTTGTTGAAATTCTGTTCTGCGAAGGAATAGACTACAGGGTGTTGCTATTTGTGATGCAAAACAATGTCTTTGTGATTGCCAGTAATGTCATTGGATTGAGCTGTCTTCTCAGAAACTTGGCCCATAATGAGAGTGCTCCACACTATAAGCTGATTTTTTTATTTTTTTTCTATCATTTGGTGTACTGCTATATTTCCTTTCTTAGCTGATTCATTCGATACTATCTTCCTTTCCCTCTGGATATCTTAGAAATGTTGTGATCAATGTTAGCATGCCATCTGACATCGAAGAACGTAAAAGTTTACAGACAATGTAAGTTAGTATTGTGATTCCATGAGTGTGTCTTTAATTGTTTATGTGGGTCTTCTTTAATAGGTTTTTCCCTTTCTGCAGGGGTCGGGTTTTCAACAACTTAATTGTCAAATCCCAAGTGCTTCGTTCAGTACTGATAGTCTTACTCATAAATTTGTTGGAGCTTACCTTGATGTATTTAAGATTTGACTAGTTTATTAGAGTTAGATTTTTTTATTTTAGGTATTTATCTTATCCTTATTTTTTCTTTTAGCATACATTAGTTTGTTTGTTGTCTCAATGGCCAGGTTTCTTGGAAACAATGGCCTATCAGGAACCATTCCTCAGCAAAAGGCTGTATATCTTAAAAACATGCAAGCCCTAGCTTCAGTTTTCTTGAGAATTATGCGTATATATCATGTCGAATTAGATGGATGATATATGTCAATATTTTTTATATCTTCCTTGAAAGTTTTAGATGCTCAAATGTCGCAGAGGTATTGGTGCCAAATGCTTCGTGAATAGATTAAGAAGAAAAAGAATTAAACTTATTGTACAAACTGAAGAAGAATGAAAAATGCACTACTGCTACAAGTATGTATCTTGGAATTAGGCCAACTGATTAATTTTAAAAATCTAGACAATAATTGAAAGTAATTGATGAAAGTAATTGAAAGTCTTGACTGAATAGTTTCTTTCCAGATTTATATAAATTTCCCCTGGTGTTTAAAATTCTAATTTATACCATAGATCTACTACTGCAATATACGCTTTTGATGAAAGTAATTGAGATTTATGGTCATAGATCTACTACTGCAATATACGCTTTTGATGGAAAGGCAATATCTGTGAAGCAACTTTCACCAGGATCCCACCAAAGGAAAAATTAGCTTGTTAATGAAATGGCTACCATAACTGCAGAGCAACATTGCAATCTTCTCATTATCTGGTTGTTGCATCGAGGGAACTTGACTCCTCCGTGTAATTTAGTATCTTGAAAAACAAAGGCCTTCATCAAGTATTGATTGGTATGAAGATGCTAACTGATGATCAATCTTAGTTTAAAATTTCTATTGTGCTTTCCTTGCAAGCAACTGTAACATTAATACTTGTGATTTCTCTCCTATGATTTACAACATAAAAGTTAAAAGTTTCAGAACAAAATATTAATTTTAAAACTTTATGTTCAAGAAATCATCATGCAAAATGCTCTTCAGGTTTTGCCTTTTCATCACATAATCCTCATCACAAACCTATATGCAAAGTCCTCCACCTAATGTTTTATTGGTGCATTGGATGGAACCGTTTAATTTGATACCATCTGTTGGACACTCGAACCTTAATAAATGCTAATTGGGTCTCTTCCACTCAAAAACATAGACCCAATAACATTTATGGAGTTCTCGTAGCATTTTAGGCCAACTTGCACCTTGTTGGTATAGCATGTCCTATTGCACCAAACCCACCAACATGTTCCTCTACTCATCAAATAAAAGAACACCAAAAAATCCCTAGAAGCTAAGGTTGGATTCAATTTGAGCCAAATCTGAGTTTGGACTTGTTTGAATTGATTAGAGATATAGTTGATTGAGATGAATAGTAACTAGTAGGATAAATAGAGTTACGATTGGGATAAATAGTGTTGTCAAAGGGTGATTTAAACTAGACTGTAGTCTTACTATCCAATTGAGACTCTAGTTCAAATCAAGTCAAACACCAATTTAAGCCAAACCAACTCAGTTTGAATCCACCCACACTAGAAGCCAACTCCATAGCCGATAATTACAATTGCATAAAACAACTTTTCCCACCAATAGGCATCTTCAAGCTCAACACTTACTGAAGTTGAGGGATTGTTTTTACTAGTACAACTAATTCCAATGAGATCTCCACATAACAATTCATTGCAGATATATGTTGATCCATCTATATTTAAAGCATGCTTTTAAAAACTAGCAATCCAATCAATTGAATCGTCACCCATTAACAAAAATAGTTACGGTTCACTTAAAAAACATTTTTGAAGTTAGACCAGACTGGATTGGAAGATTTGAATTGGGTTACATAAAAAATTAATTTTTTTAAAATTCATTATTGGAACTTAAACCAAAGTTCTCATCTATCAATTTTAAGCTTTTATACCATCAAATTAAGTTTATTTTAACGATAAAATAATTTTCATTATATATTTAATGATAAATTATACAAAATTCATTATTATTTTGGTAGTGTCAAAATGGACAAACTACCCTATCCACTCAGTTGATGTCCTATCCGATTCCAAAAATATTGGTAATGTCAAAATGCTACCCTATTAGAATTTTCCCATTCAAATTGTTGTAGAACAAGTTGAACTTTGAGAGATAATCCAACAAAGTGATTTCTGCAAGAATCGCTCCACTCAAATGGTTGAAACTAAGGTCCAATGACTACAAAACAAATAATTATCTATCGCTGAATCTCACTTTAGAGACAATTACGTGAGAGATTGAGTATACAAAGTTCCAATAAAGTTCTTATTTCAACTGAAAATAGATTCACAAATAAGTAACTGTAAATTTGAAATAGTACTCAATCACATAATGTTACATCATTATTGATGAATACTCATTATAAAATCACATAGTATTACTCGTGTAAAACAACTTATAAAAGTAAGAGCGAGATTATGTGTATTGAGCTCTAATTCAAAGTACATGATAGAAATGTAAGTCATAATTATTACATTCATAAAGAAATATTTAAACATCAAACTATCATGCTCATATTTATCATAATAATTTAAAGTACATGAAAAGATGTAAGTCATAATAATTACTTTCATGTGACTTTTTTTATACTCTAACTAGAGATTTTTGTTTCTAATATTTATTGACATTGATGTAGGAACTCAAAATTAAATTATTTTGAGCTAACGGATTCCTTCTTAACTATCACTTTTTTCTGCATACAAATAACCTATGACCAATTTAGCTTATTATACATGACATAAATAGTTTTGTATTTATACACCATATGTATCCATATTAGATCCAACCATGACATCTCAGATCGAATAATTGATGGTGCTCTAATACAATCTTATGATGAATCATTGGCTACGCTTTACATGTCCATGTGATTCATCGTTATTGGTTATATTTGAAAATTAGTTTACTAAATGTTAATTTATACTAATGCCCTAATGATACAACTTTCACAATTATCCACACTAATATCATCTTATGATAGTTAACGAGGGCATTTAGAGTGTCTATTGTGTGATGTCATTGCCCAATTGGCATCACCTATATAGCGTAAGGAATGCTTAAATAATTTGATCTTCCAAAGATCTATATTATCCAAATAATTCACATCCATACAATATATTTAATGAATGAATAAATAAATAAAGTTAAGATAATATACATGTGAAATACAAAACACTTTATTAACACAAAATGAAACGTCTTGAAAATGATAATGTAATCGGTTCCAAAGGCATACACTAACAAATCCTATATAAGGAACCATAAAACAACATAAGAATATATGCTAAATTAAGAAACCATATATTTAGGATATACTTGAATATAGAAAACTATATATTTGGAATATATTATGTTAAATTGAGTTTATAATGCAGGACAAGAGGTGAAGACTTATGTTATCTAATAAATAACATGTATGAAAATGAGTTATAGGGTACCATTGACAAGATGACGACATGAGTGTATCAAACTAATGAACACATTTTTCCATGTTGATGAGGGTGTCAGTGTATCAAACTAATAAACTCATCTTTTCACGTAAGTGATGGTGTGAGTGTATTAAACTAATGAACTTATCTTTCCACGTAGGTGACTATGTGAGTGCGTCAAATTAATGAAATAATTTTTTCACATAAGTGACAGTGTGAGTATATCAAACTAATGAACTCAATTTTTCACATAGGTGATGACATGAGTGTGAGGTCAAACTAATAAACTTATCTTTTTACATAGGCGACGATGTGACTGCGCCAAAAGAAAATACCGATATCAATGCTCGACTTTGATACCATTATAAAATTGAATAAATTGTATTTTTTTGTATATTAAATTATCTAAATAATACATAAATTTATACAAGTCCTAAATCCTATATATTAAACAAAAAACATAAATCAACATAATAAATATACAATAATGCAAAACAAGATTATGCATTATTCTACAAAAATAATGCCCCCAAGGAGACATTTATTTTGTTTTTGGTTTGTGTGTTGGCAAATTCGATGAGGGCATTTGGAAAATGCTCCCTACATGTTGGCTGCTACGATTCTGCTTTTAGAGTCTAGCGATTGTTTGTGTTTCTTCCCTTACAACTGCTACTAGTGTTGCTCTCTCTGCCACTATGTTATTGTTTTGCATCCTCTGTTTTGCCTTTCTCTCTTGCATTCAAAAGACAATATTGGCCTTTTTTGAGCTTGTTTATTTATTTTTTAAATTTTTGGTTGTTTGGTTTTTCTCTCATCTTAATTTCTATCTTTGGAACTTTTTAGAAAAAGAGTCAAAAGGAGAAGATTCCCCCTCTCCCCCATTTTTTGTGGTGTTCTCTTCCCCCTTATCCGAGGGGGGCGGGTGTGTTTGTCCCTTGAGTAAAAGCTTGGCTTTGGCCTTGCTTATTGGCTTTGTGCGTTGTATACATTATTGCTAGCTTGTTGCCTTTTTAAAGTGTAACAAAGTTGAGTTTAGGTTATTTTCCTACCCTGGCTAGGTTTTTTTTGTTTTATTTACTCTTTTTTATAAAAAAAGAAAAACAGCATAACAAGAAATCATATGTTAAAAATATATATTAACTTAGAAAAACATATATTTATGATATATTATAATATAAAAAATCATATATTTTAAATATATTTCTAATATATTTTAATATTATCAATGATAATGAATCGTCATATTATTGAGTATTTACTTTTAAAATGATAATGAGTCATGTTAGGATATGAGTTAACATGGTGCACAAATTTCCAACGTAACTTGAAATTTGTGAATAGTGTCAAGGCAACAAATAAAATAGGATATATCAAGACCTCAAGGGAGGACCAACACCAATTAGAAAATAAATTTTTTAAAGGGAAATTGAAATTTTTACCCTTATTTTAATCCGTATATACATACATGCCACTTATCTCAAAGCTTAAACAAATATACCACAACTGTAATCTACTTCTCCAAAATACCTTTCTTGATGTAACCCATGCAGAAATTCTCTCTTTTTTTCTACAACTTCTTCTCTCTGTAATTTTAAAAGATATTTTGCGTTAATGAAAACTATTTGAAACAGTGAGATAATAGTATAATATATAATATGATAATAATTAAAAATTAAGGTAATGAGATAGTCATTGATCACTTTCAACATGAGCTGGAAGTCAAATATGACAGAAAATTAATTTAGAAGGGGAAAAAGGAAGGGTTGGTGTCAACGCCAACGCTTGCTTTTTTCATTAATAATTGACACCAACCCACTTGCTCTGAATTTAACTTTTAAAAATGTCATGTTTTCAGCAAGTATAATGAATATATATGAATAATATATCAAGAGGGAATATTATAATGAATATATATGAATAATGCACTGACTTGAATAATTCACTGACAACTAGAGAATATATTCCTTATGTTATTGTTTGCTTCCTTTTTAACTTTTCACGTGGAAGCCTTGCTTGCTTTCATATATGTAGATGTTTTTGCAAACTTTTTTTTGCAAAAGTATTTGCTTGCTTATTTCCATATTTTCTCAAAAAGTATTTGTTTCCACATAGATCATCGGATTGTTTTCTCGTGCACAAAGAAAATTCAACAAACAACTTCATTGATTATCGATACTATTGACGTAATAGTAAGAAGATAGGTTAGGTTTTGTTATATCAAATGGAAGCAGAATTATATCATATCAAATTCAATTTGGTCCAAATTCAATGTAACTTGAATTTTAATTTGGTCTGAATTTAAATTAATTTGAAATTAAAATTAAAATTAATATGAAATTGATCAAATTAATTTGGAAATTGCAATGGGTGAGTAGAGTGGTTGGCGAAAACGCCAACACTTGGCGGGAATCCCAAGCTTCCCATACTTCTTCTATTTCACTTACTTATTCTTTTTAATATATTTTCTTTACTGTTCACCTATCCATGCTTGTATTCTTTTATTTCACTTACCTATTCCTTTTTTAATCTATTTTCTTTACTGCTCACCTATCCATACTTATAGTTCAGTAGATTTTATTTTAGTATGCTAGTGATTCAAATCTAAAATGTAGCTTAAATGACATTTAAAACTCAAAAATGGTAATCTTACATAAAATATTATGAACATTCAAATTTAACTGTTTTCATGAAAAATGATGTCATGCATATTAATTTACTGATAATCCAATTTTTTTTATTCTAATGTTACATTAGTTGATACCAATTATGTTAATTTAATAATGATAATCTAGTTTTTTTTTATTAATCTTTGATTAAAATGATTATCTTTCATTAATGTAATTTAATGAATTAATATATATTTTTAGGTATTTGCAATCAACTACCAAGAAGGGGCATATAGATTCCATGATGTATACAGATTCTGAGTGCACATGTTGCTTCAGACAAAGATGGACACTATGAGTATAATTAGGAATAAACTAATATTTACTCAGAGAGCTATTTTTCAGATAACCTGTTTCGAACACTTATTAGATTTCATAGAGTCACCGTTTAGTGTCGTATTTATTTAAGCAATGTTATTTCGTATGATTAATCGTGGGAACCCAGACAAAGAAATGTGGTTCAAAATAAATGGTGTTGAGTTCTGATTCAGCCCTGTGGAGTTTGCACTAGTCATTAGTCTGATTTTCGGGGAGGACATTGACGTGTCGAACTACGTTGATTACGCAGGGACGTCTCGACTGAGAAAGGAATACTTCTTGGACATTCACAGGTTATTATCCTATGGGGAGATTGAGCAAGTATTCGACAATGAAATTTGGGGAGACAATGATGATGACGTAGTGAAGTTTGTGGTCTTGTATTATGCATTTACAAGATTATTAGGGGCAGACAATAAAACCAAAATACCTGATCGTTTTTTGCATTTAGTGGACAATTTAAATGCATTCAGTCAATATCTATGGGGGCAGTGACATGGAATAAAATAGTTGAATCAATGTGGAAGGGTATCCATAACAAATATCAGTATTATATTGAACATTACCCGTCGTACACAAGTTCACTCCCACTTCTTAGTTATAATATTTTGGGATACCCGATTACTTTATAGGTAAGTATCACATAATAGATAAAGTTTACATTTACACTGACGATTGTAAATACTAACCATAAATATTGTACAATGTGTAGTATTAGATTTATGAGATTATTCATAATCTATCACTTTATATCCGTGTGTAAGTAAATGATCAAATCTCTCATATTCTGAAATGGAAGATAACTGTACTGTTGATCTGGGATGACATATCGATACTTTGGGATGCTTTTCTGGTAAGTTGCTCATTGGTTGATTTATATTTTATTATTTTATCTTGTATTTCATTAATTTTTATAAATTTTCTTCATGTTCCAAGAGGAGATTACAACTGCATTACGTCCGATTGAGATTGAGTGTAACTTTGAGTGGTACATTTGGGTTTTGGAGTTTATGGGAGAATAAGTGTCACCAACATCATCAGATGACGAGTCTATAAATTTAGATGATGATGATGACATCCAGTCGAATAGTCCTATTGCCTTTCAAACAACCCCCAGAGGGTCTTTACAGTCATTTACTACTTCTGTATGAATATCTTTATCATGAGGTGCCCAACCCATTGTATTGGACAGGTATCCCCTCCATAAGTGTCATCCTCTCGTATTACACACCCCCGAGAGTCATATAAAACATCTAATAATGTACGTGTATCCCTTCCACGAATGTTTACCTTATGTGCCTTCCATCTTCGAGAGCACCAAAGGGACAAGCCTACAAGACACTTAATTCACGGGATGTCGTACAGTGGTGTATCATATGACCGTCTTCAACAAATCTTAATGGAACATGGAAGAGACATTGACTCTCAAATACAACAATGATTGGACTAGCACGCTGCAATGATATGTGTGGAGTGGGAGCGACAAACATCTATGTTTCATGGAGAAATGTAGGAGCAATGGTAGTAGCAGACATCAATGTTTCATGAGGATATGCAAATGCATTGGCAACAACATGCATCAATGCTTTATAGGGAGATGCAAGAGCAATGGCAATATCAGACATTGATGCTTCGAAGGGAGATACATGAACTCCAATCATCATTAAATAATCAAATTACAAGACTTGAAGATTCTTATGTTCAGACATCAGAATCAATACAAGTTATTATCCAATATACTTATTTTTTATTTCAATTAGTTGTGTTATAAAATAATGATAAGCGTATATTTTTTGCAGTTGGACGACTTATCGGAGGATGAGGTTCAACAACAAGCGTAGGATCAATCGTCAACTATTCAGAAGCCAATAACAACTAAAAAAGTGTCAGCATTTGGACATGTGCTATGAAAAGAAAAATAGTTGGTAAGTCCATTCACAGATCCAACAACAGCATAAAAAAAAAACAGCCTATACTTGAGGACTGTCATTTGGACTCACGATTGGCTGAGGCTTACTTAGAGTTCTTATTGTGGTACTGTCGTGTGTCAAATAATGACACTTGATGTGTCTTCCTTAGGGGACCAACTGGAATGACAACATATATGAGCAAACCATGGTGGACGCAAATTGTAACACCAGGGCAATAGTTGGAAAACACGGTATGCACATTTCCTTTGTATTAGTTCATATTAGTTATCACTTTTAACTTATGATAGTATTTATCTGTGTACATAACACATCTATACTTTCATTGGAATACTCCGTAAATCCTCCAAAGTGGGCACGCGCCCATCTTTCATACCTAATGTCAGTCAAATAGGCTGCTACAGCGGGATTTACTCGGGTAATTCTACTTATAGCAGCTTGAAACTCCTTGAGGCGATATGCGTTAGTAGCTTTCCAAAATAATCCTTCAATATGTTTGGGTTTTTTGAACTGCAAATGCATATTACCCTTTATATGGTAATTACAAAACCTATGATGGGTATAAGACATTACATTCTCAGTTGACGTAATTATTGAATAATGACGATCAGAAATAATGGCCAAATCTGACAAATCACCAATGCACATGCGAAAGTATGTCAAAAAGGGCATCCATATATCTATTCTCTCTTTGTGTCCAATACCGAATGCGAGCGGATAAATTTGATTATTACGATCCTTTGTAACAACAATGAAAAGAGATCCAAGATACTTTCCCTTTAAGTGTGAAGCATTAATGCATATCACCGACGATAGAATTGTTGGAACCCTCCTATTGAACACCTCATACACATGAAGAAAAACTTGAACCTGTTTTCCAGATCGATGTCAATACGTGTCACAGTTCATGGGTTCTAAAGCTCCAAATTATGACAATACTCACATAATAGACCAAAAGACTCTTTTGGAGATCCTCATAATGCATTTATTGCATATGTTTTGGCACGCCATGTTTGCGTGTTGGATATGTTGATTCTATACCTATCTGTCATGTCTGAAATAATTTCTTTTGGTCGATAAATGCGATTAACGACAAACATTGACTTAAGTATGTTTCCTAACGATTCTACACTAGTTTGTCTATGTTGCGGCAATATTTGATCTCGTAGATAAGTGTGTGTCTCGTCCATATGTCGTAACACTCAATAGTCTTCATCTTACTCTCGTTGCTCATCCCTGCCATTTACATTGTGGGTGTACGCACTTAAGCTTATACCGTACATTATCAGAGTGACCAACCTTCCATTGAATTCATGTCTCTAAGGCATATATTCAAAATAATGCTTTCAATCCTACCTTCGAGTTATAAAAACCCATTACTTACAAATGGTTGCCCCTTTGTGTTGCTCGATTATTAATACTTGTATTCTCAATATCAACAGTAGGCTCATAAACCTATTGAAATAAATTTAGATTATGGATGTTACTTGGATATGCTCCAATATTCATAAAACCATGATGTCTTATGCTACATTCAGCCCCTTCATTACAAGCATGACTTTGACTTCTGTCAACAGCTTGGCTCGGAACACCGTACATGTCTTCATCAAACACTAAGAATTCTTCATCGTCATCATCCTCATTACCTTCTACTTCATAATCCTCATCCATGTTATTGTCATTATCATCATCAATACCATAATTCCCACCAAACTCTTGAAAACTTTGTGGATATGTCCACTCATTTATCGGATGATTTTTCCTTTCTTTCTCATGAACATCTTCGACTTGTTGATTGTCTCTTCCATCAATCGGACTCTCGATAACATAAAGTTTTATATTTCCTTGTGAACTTCTTACTACAACCATCAAAAACTCCGTCTACAATCTTCTTCGAACCCACATCACCTAGGGAAAATACACGCACATTTGACTTACTTCGATCGAGTCTTAGACGATAGCTGATTCTTGCAATGAATCATCCAAAATCAATACTTGTGTCAATACACATCACTCTCTCATTCCCATCAACATATCTTGTCACATTATCATCACCTTCAACCTATTGGGCTCCATAGCGAATCTTAAATATAGTTTTTTCCATCTTGACTAAAAATAAACCTAAAAACATAAAAACTCCAAATTGCACTAGTTTACAATTTTTTCAAATTAAACCCTAAATACAATACCAATGCAACCAAGCTTCATACATACGTATTTATAACATATTAAACTATTATATCATCAAGTGATGTATAAATATTGATCAAGGCAAGACAATAAAAAAACGAAAGAAAATGAATGTGGATGATTTTGATGTGAAATCTTTGCAGCAAATGTTAATTCTTTTAATAAATTCAGCAATTTTCGTCTCTCATTCCCTTATGTCCAAGTTGAATTTTTTATAATGGTTTTCTCACGGATTTTATTGTTCAATCACGTGTCTTCTCTGATGAAAAATTTATTTTTTCATACTGTAATGATTTCTTCCTCACTTGAACACTGAGAACAAAGAGAGAAAAAGTCATAAAGAAAAAAAGAAAATCTCAGTATAGATCATGTCAAAAAGAGTATTTTAAAGAAGTAGAGTACTATTTTAGTATATTTATTTAAGCTATGAGATAAGTGACAAATATATATACACAGATTAAAATAAAATAAAATTTTCAATTTTTTTTTAAATTAAAGAAGGTATGTTTTTGCGGGCCGACTTGCAAAATACCTATAAAAATGACACGATTTGTGACTCGCTAGACTTTGTCACTTTACTCATGCACAACTTATCATGACTACATACGATTTTTCTCCAAATTGATTTGACATTGGTGATTAAGGTCAAATAAAATATCTTAAAACTCCAACTTTTATATCAATTTCAATTTTAATTTTAAATCCAATTCTAATTGAATTTAAATTTCATTTGAAGTAGAAGACAATCTCTTTAAATGGCATGAAAGTCTTTGGACTTTTCCACCCTCATTTATTGTCGGATACTGAAAGTCGACGACGCGCCGTACATACGTCTTACCGCCATTTATTGCCTTCCCACCACATTTTGACACGTGGGCTGTTTTAAATTCCAGATATTGACCTTGCATATTTTTTCAAAGTCTATTAATTTCCTACACCCCTTAATTTGAAAAAGTACATTAAAGTCCTGTAATTTTGAAAAACTGAGTACCCCTTTACTCTCATCTAAATTAATTAAAATTGACTATTTTTTATGCATGTAATTTTTTTTTAGATTATATATTATATGGACAAACCTTTGGTTACCAAAAAAAACAAAACTCAGTTTAATACAAAATTTATTCTTATCACTTATCTTAATAACCTTAGATTTACAAATATTTTTTAATCTAACATTTCATTTAAAATTCAATCAACAAGAAATATGATTATGAATTGACAAAAATTATTTATTAGGTATAATAAGCCATGATTAGTTTGGTAAAATTATTTATTTTGTCAAAAATAATAAATTTTGCATAGATAAAAATTTAGATATAAAGAATTTTATAGATACAATCACATAAATATTCATCATAAATTTTAGAGTCGAATTTTTTTTTTATAAAACGTATATTTCTTGATTGTATGTGTATAATTCCTAAACTATTTATTAATATAGCTTAACTTTAATAAAAATATAGACTTTATTAAATTATTATTAATAATACATTAATACTTTTAGAATTTGGATTATAAAAGTAAAAACCATGAGGAAAAATTGAGGGGTTTAAAGAGAATTTTTAAAAGATTAGTTGAATAAAAGAAAGTATGATGATGAGGTGGCAGTGATGTCATTCATTTCTAGCCAAACACTTTTGGTCCGTCACAGGATTTTGTATTAGTTAGACTTGACAATCCCATCAAATATCCACAATGTTTTGGGTCGGGTGAATTTGATAAATTCGATACATTATCTATTCAAGTTCCATTACAATTTTCAATTGAAAATTTGTGATAAATTTGGTTAGGATTATGATTTAAACTTCAATGACTTAAACATGTTTAAGTTATCGAATTAAATAAATTCAAAATTAAATTAAGTTAACCTTATGATAATATCAACATAAATGAAATCTTTTTTAAAACTTTTATTATGTTATATTAATGTTATCGATTCACTCAATCAATCGATGCCAATCTAACTATTAATTTATTAATACACCTATAAATAATGTTATATATATCTATTTTAGACATATAAATAAATATATATTTATATATATTATTATATGATTAAATATTATTTTATTTTTAATTCAAAATTATTCGATTACATAATTATATATATCAAATATATATTTATTTGTATATTAAAATTAAATACATATAATTTTATTATTCACTTGTTTGATGTGAATAATTTAAACCTAATTAATTGGAGAAATGACTCATAGCTAACATGAAAAAGCTTAAAAAACCTCTTCTCCTTTCATAAGAGTCAAGCAACCAAAAACGTTTCATCGAAGTTTCAACAATTTTAGGTCTATTTTTTTTAATTACAATCTAGATGTCTTATTTATTTTGTTATTAAAGATTGTCAAATAATTAATAATTTGAATTTATAGTTATATGTTTCCGTCATGGTGGATGAATATTCGTGGGACTCGCAATCTTCTTTATTATGTTAAATGTAATTGATTAATTTTTAAAATTAAATTAAAAAATATGATAAAATTTTAATATTTTATTATTATTATTAATTAAATAATATTTTTAAATTTATTATTAACATTTGATTTTAATAAAAATTAAATGATAGATAAATATTAACATGATTAAAAGTTAGTAAAAGTCACTTTGATAATAAATTGTCAAAATAAGTCTCCCATGAAAATAAGTTTTGGCCAATTTATTTTACACGTGACAATTTCTTTGTTTAAGTTTTTTTAATTGAAAACAGTCCAATAGGAAAGCCTTTCTTATATCTTATACAAATAAATATAAATTATGATAAAATTATATAAATTTATAATATGTATAAATGATAATATATTATTATTTGTTAAATAATTCGAAATCAAGAATAAGAGTAGTGTTATGTATATAATTTTTGTGTATAATTTTATACACAAATAATAATATATCATCATATGATTAGATAGTTTAAAATTAAATAAAAATAATATTCAATCACAAAATAATACATCATTATTTATGTACAAAGATATGCATAAAAGTTGTGCATATAGTTTTATCCCAATAATAAAATAATTAATAATATTATATATACAAATAAATTATATAAATTGATATTATAACACACCATTGGATGATTTTGAAGTGAATGAAGAAATGAACAATCATATCACCCAATCACACCACTTTAGTTTTTATAAATAAGTTTATACAATTTATTTATGTACATAATTTTATTATAAAATAATATACACTCATATAATAATATTTCAACATTAATACATAAATTAATATTAATCCATATGGTGAAATTATAACTTAAGTAGTCAAAACTAGACTATTTTACATGTAAAATTACATTTAAAATGGTTTGATTTAACTAAATATCGCACATTAAGTTTGATTTTGATCGTACAAGTACGTCAACATATGGTTGGACTCATATAAAAAATGTATGATTTGTTCGTTTTGGTAAAATTGTATCTTTTTTGTGTGATTCCGGTCAACAAATCTAATTAAATTATCAACATCTTAAGAGAATAATATAATATTTTTATAAAGGTGAAATATTTAGGAATAATATAAAAAATAATATTATATAGTTTTTATATATAATTTTAATATATAAATTATATATCATTATGTGATTAAGTATTATTTTATTTTAATATATAAATGATATATCATTACGTATAATTTTATTGACATAAAATTTTACCTCTTTAACATTATATTCGAACTCTCTTCCAATAATAAATTTGAGTTTTGAGTGATATTTTATTGTTTTTTAAATTGACTAATTTGATTGATTAAATCGTATAATTCAATATGATTTATATATAAATATTAACTTATTTTAGATTTAGGTTAAATTCAATAAAGCTGTTGAAATAGAAGTCCTGTCTGCAAGCTAAATTAAAAAGACAAAAAGAGCCGGTTGAGAACTCGACAGCGATGGCCCACCATTTGGCTGAATTCAAAGTGCGAAAACACATCAACAGTGGAAGAAGAGTCATACCCTTTAAGGAAAAGTCAGATATGGACCCAAAAATGGGGCCTGGAATGGAGCCCAAGAGGGTCCGTTGTTCATACGCGTATTTGTTTTCTTCCTATTTGTTTCAAACAGCTTGCAAGTTGCAACTTTTATTAAAATGACACACATGTCTTGCCCTCTTGCCATTATTTCATACAACAATCCATTTTCGTCCCTTTAATAATATCACAACAACCTGCAACTTTCTTTCTCTAAAAAATATGGCAGAAACAATTGTCTCTGTTATTGCTGGGGAACTTTTGAGTAAGGTGATGTCCCTTACTTCCAATGAAGTCTCCTTCGGATGGGGTGTCAAGAATGATGTACAAGAGCTTGCTGACACCTTAACCACCATCAAAGCTGTTCTCTTAGATGCTGAGGAGAAACAAACCCAAAATGAGAAGCTGAGAGTTTGGCTGGAAAAGCTTAAAGAGGTTTGCTATGATGTTGAAGATGTTTTGGATGAAATTGAGGTGAAAGATTTGTGTAAGCAAGTGATGAATGGTCAAAGCATTTCAAGAAAGGTATGCCACTTTTTTTCATCTTCAAATCCAATCGTTTTCCGTTTTAAGTTGGCCCATAAAATTAAGGAGATTAACAAAAGATTGGCAAAAATAGCTGCTGAAAAGAATGATTTTAATCTCAATGAGAAAATTTATAGCAATAATATTTTAGGTTGGCAGAGAGAAACCCACTCTTTTGTGCGTGTTTCAAATGTTATTGGTAGAGATAAAGACAAAGAGGAGGTTGTGAAAATTTTATTGTGTCCAAGTGATGGTCATGAAAATGTTTCTGTTATTTCTATTGTTGGAATTGGAGGTTTAGAAAAAACCACACTTGCTAAATTGGTGTATAATGATGAAAAAGTAAGTGATTATTTTAAGTTAAAAATGTGGATTTGTGTGTCGGATGAATTTAATCTAAAAAGGCTTTTGATTGACATTATCAATTCTGCGATTGGGCAAAAATATAATCACCTGAGTATGGACCAATTGTAAACAATCCTACGTGATATTATAAGAGATAAAAAATATTTGTTAGTCTTGGATGATGTTTGGAATGAAAACTATGAGTTGTGGTATGATTTAAGAAATTTACTAATGGAGTGTGTTAATGGAAGTAAACTCATAGTAACTACACGTAATGATCATGTTGCCTCGATTATGGGATCTGTATCTACATATAAGTTAAAAGGACTTTCTCTTAATCAATGTTTGTCAGTGTTTGTTAAATATGCATTTAAAGAAGGTCACAAAAAACAACATCCCAACCTTATAGAGATTGGAAAAGAAATTGTAAAAAAATGTTGAGGTATTCCATTAGCAATAAGAGCCTTAGGAAGTCTTCTTTATTCCTCAACTTTTGAACAAGATTGGATAAATGTGAGGGATACTGAGATATGGAAGTTAGATCAAAAGGATAATAGCATTTTACATGCTCTAAGAATAAGTTATAATCATTTGTCGTCTCCTTTGAAACAATGTTTTGTCTTTTGCTCTATATTTCCAAAAGACTTCACATTTTGTAACTCTATCTTGATTAAGTTTTGGATGGCCAATGGGCTTCTCAAAGTCCACAATGGAAATGAAGATTTGGAAACTATTGGCATGCAATATATAAAAGAATTAATGTGAAGATCTTTCTTTCAAGATATTCAAGATTTTGAAAATGGTGTCTATTCATTTAAAATTCATGATCTAATGCATGATGTTGCCACATTATTGTTCCAAAATGAGGGCTTAATAGTGAAAAGGAGTAACCAAATTGCTGCCACAACTTCTTATCGACATTTATTATTTCATCATTTGGATGCAAGTCAACTAAAGGCTCTAAGCTTTTTACCTAACCTGGGTAATTTAAGA
Organism: Mangifera indica; assembly: GCF_011075055.1. Taxonomy (NCBI): domain Eukaryota; kingdom Viridiplantae; phylum Streptophyta; class Magnoliopsida; order Sapindales; family Anacardiaceae; genus Mangifera; species Mangifera indica. Next base: position 15,519,730 of record NC_058146.1, read on the forward strand.
AGCATTATGTTTTTTCAACATGTTGAAGAAAATATCATTATTAGCCAATCATTTTTAGAATTAATTGTCTCAAGATTTAAGTTTTTGCGGACATTACATTTTTCTAACTTAGGTATTGAAACAGTGCCTAAAAGAATTGATAATCTGAAGCATTTGAGATATTTGAGTCTACCATGTAACCCGAAAATAAAAAGACTCCCAAATTCTGTTTATAAGTTACAAAGTTTGCAATTTTTATCGCTGTTTGATTGCGAGAAACTAGAAGGGTTAAGCGAAGATGTTAAGCACTTAATTAGTCTCAAAGTGTTATACTTAACCACAGTGCAAAAGCATCTACCAAATAATGGAATTGGCTGCTTGAATTCTCTTCGATTTTTATTTATTTACAATTGCAGCAAATTAGAATATTTGTCTGAAGATATTGGTCGCCTGAGAGCCCTTCGAAGACTATACATTTACAAATGTCCAGGTCTTATCTCATTACCACGTGGTGTAAGAAGCCTAAGCTCATTAGAAGAACTTCGTTTGAAAGATTGTGTAAGGCTTAATCTTGATTTGAGCATAGGATCAGATGAGCAACACAATCATGAAGAACTTAATAGTACAGGGCCTCCCCTTCGATTGCTTGAAATCGGTAATTTACCACAATTGGTGAAATTGCCGCAATGGCTTCTTCGCTGTTCGACAAACACGCTGCAAACCTTGCGTATTGGTAATTGTTCCAACTTGAAGGCACTACCAGAGTCAATGCAAAAACTTCAAGCTCTTCGGGTTTGGAATTGTCCTGAATTGTCATCTCTACCCAAGGATATCAATCATCTCATCGCTTTGAGAGAACTAATAATTGAAGACTGTCGTCAACTGACGGAAAGATGCAAACCAGAAGCAGGTGAAGATTGGCCCAAGATTGCTCATATCCCGAACATTAAACTTGACGGAGAGATTATCAAGTCAACCGAAAATTAGGTATGACCAATCCATATCTCTTCTTCTTAATCAGTTAGTAGGCAAATATTCTTGACATATTTATTTGTTTCAAGTCAAAATTTTTGGTAACAATTTGATTGGTTTATCTTCAGATATGAATTTCAAAATTTGAACAGCTACAAAACTTAACTTCTTTGTTTCTCCTTCCTTTCTTTAACTTTGTTATTTTCTATGTATGCAGGGGAAACTTGAATCAAATGTATGATTTTAATCTCAATAAATTCTTCAATTCCCATGAATTATGAACGCTAATTCAACCAATTGACTGGAGGATTTATCCATTTTACTTCTTCTATGTATTAAGCATTGGTGTTCGATCTACACCTTCATGTTTTTTCAGGTACAAATCATTTAGTTTTTAGATTATACAATTTTAAAGATTGTTGGGTGTTTTGTTTTTATGTACTTTATTAATTTTCCACTCACCTTAATTGTGAACATGTATTGTAGGACTGAGGGAGATTAAGCCAAATGGTGCAGTTAGTAAAGCATATCTTCCTCTGGTCTGATTCAGAATTTCAGTGTTTACAATTATAATTCAGCGTTCGATCCATAATGTGATTTTTTCAAATAAATGTTCATGAATGTATAGAGTTTTTTTTATGTATGTTTTATTACTTTTGCGGAAATGAACAATAAGTACACTCTAAGTTTATTCCAATAAAGTTTCAGATTTTATTTCTTATTAAAAATAAAAAACATTAGTTGTTAAAATTCTGTTCTGCCAAAGAGAAGATTGCAGGGTGTTGGTGTTTGAGATGCAAAACAACATCTTCAATTTTTATGGATTCACAAGTGCGGCAATTTAGAATATTTGTGTGAAGATATTGGTTGCCTGAGAGCCCTTCAAAAACTTTGGATTTTTGAATGTCCAAGTTTAATCTCATTACCACATGGTGTAAGAAACTTAAGCTCATTAGAAAAACTTCGGTTGAAAGATTGTGAAAGGCTTAATCTAAATTTGAGCACAGGATCAGATAAGCAAGACACAGGACCTCCTCTGCGATTGATTCAAATTCATGATTTACCACAACTGGTGAAATTGCCGCAATGGCTTCTTCAGTGTTCGACTAACACTTTGGGATAACTATTCATTCATGGCTGTCTAGAATTGTCATCTCTACCAGAGGATATGAATCGTCTCAACTCTTTTAGGGAACTAATAATTAAAGGCTGCCCTAAACTGAGGGAATGATGCAAACCAGAAACAGGTGAAAATTGGTCCACGATTGCTCATATCCCAAACATTCAACTTGACGGAACACTGATCCTATTCTTCTTCTTCTTCATTTGGTTTAAAATCTGTACTATTACAAAACTGATCCTATTCTTTGTTTCATATGTATGCAGGGAAAACTTGAATTAGATGTATGAGTTTTCAATCTCATAATTAAATTCTTCCATTTCCATTGAAATAGCCTAATTTGGAACACTAATTCCACTGAATGACAGGAGGGGTTATTCATTTTAGTTCTTCAATGTATTAAGCATTGGTGTGGAATCTATTGTCTTCATGTTTTTCAGGTACAAATTATTTGGTTTTTAGGTAGTACAAAACGTTGGGTTTCTTAAATATTTTCTTATTTTTCTACTCACCTTAAAATTGGCCTCATTTGTAAATATATATTGTAGGACTCATGGAGATTCAACCGAATGGGGCAGTTAGTAAAGCATATATTCCTCTATAATTTGATTCAGAATATAACTTCTCATGATGTGATTTGTTTAAATAAATGTTTGTGAATGTACAGAGTTTCATGTTTATGTTTTAATTTTTTTTTGGCAACACATATTTATTCCAATAAAGTTTCAGATTTTATTTCTATTTATGTTTCGATTATCACAGTTATATTTAAATTCTCTGGTTAAATTTTAGAGCCTTGCAGACCCTTGACCATGAAATTCTAAAAAATAACTTGAAGTCAAACATTGTTTTTATTGTATGTGTAGATTAAAGAAAGAAACCAGATTGGGGATCCATAATATCTTAGTTTTAACATCTGGGATCCTAAATTTTCTTTTTAAAAGGAGAAAAGAAAAAATAGTTGTTGAAATTCTGTTCTGTGAAGGATTAGATTATAGGGTGTTGATATTTGTGATGCAAAACAATATCTTTATGATTGCCAGTAATGTCCTTGGATTGAGCTGTCTTTAGAGAAACTTGGCCTATAATAAGAGTGCTCCACACTGTAAGATGCTTTTTTTTTTCCGGTGTTTGATTTCTTTTCTATCATTTGGTGTACTGAAATATTTCCTTTCTTAGCTGATTCATTCAATACTGATCAATCTTCCTTTCCCTCTGGATATCTTAGAAATGTTGTGATCAATCTTAGCATGCCATCTGACATCGAAGAACATAAAAGTTTACAGACAATGTAAGTTCGTATTGTAATTCCATGAGTGTGTCTCTTATTGTTTATGTGGGTCTTCTTTAATAGATTTTTCCCTTTCTGCGGGGATTTGGTTTTCAACTACTTAATTGTCAAATCCCAAGTGCTTTGTTCAGTGTTGATACTCTTACTTGTAAATATGTTGAAGCTTGCCTTCATATATTCAAGATTTGACCATTTTATTTAAGTTAGCTTTTTTTATTTTAGATTTTTATCTTATCCTTTTTTTTTATTTTAGCATACATTAGTTTGTTTGTTGTCTCAATGGCCAGGTTTCTTGGAAACAATGGCCTATCAGGAACCATTCCTCAGCAAAGGGCTGTATATCTTAAAAACATGTAAGCTCTAGCTTCAGTTTTGTTGAGAATTATGTGTATATATCATATCGAATTAGATGGATGTTATATGTCAATATTTGTTATATCTTCCTTGAAATTTTAGATGTTCAAATGTCAAAGAGGTATTGGTGCCAAATGCTTTGTGAATAGATTAAGAAGAAAGAGAATTAAACTTATCATACAAACTGAAGAAGAATGAAACTATAGATCAAGAAAGGAAGAGCGGCGTACCTCACAAATAGGGACAAGGAGACTGCGTTTAGAGTGAAAAGATGAAACCCCAGATTCCGTTTCGAGTCAGAGACAACTAATTTCGCTCCCTTTATTTAGGCCAAAAGACTTATTCTCACCCAAGATATAGTAAAATTTCAAAAGGACCCTGATTAACTTTTAAAAATCTAAATACCCACTCATCCATTAATTTTTATAGTTACAATAAAAGATAAAATCATTATTTAAAAATTTTTATTTAAATAAAAAAATTTATCCTTTTAAACCCTTTAGTTTTAAAAGCTACATTTACACCCTCAAACTTTGAAATATTTATTTACACCTCAAATTTTGATGACCAACCACCCCTCAAACTTTGAAATATTCCATTTATATCCTAAAAAACTGTACCCTAAAGTCAACTTTTAATTTGTTTCCAAAACCTAAGGGGTGATAAAGTGATTAACCTATTTTAAACATGTGGGGAACATGTAATAATGACACTTAATAGTTAATCATTTACCGACCCCAGCGTTCCTGATCTATACATATTGTACATATTAACCAACAAACTGTACCCAGAGCCAAAATCCAGTACGGTTTATTACTGAAGAAGAATGACAAATTCACAAATAGGTATTGGTGCCAAATGCTTTGTGAATAGATTAAGAAGAAAGAGAATTAAACTTATCATACAAGCTGCAAGTATGTATCTTAGAATTAGGCCAACCGATTAATTTTAAAAATCTAGACAATAATTGTAAGTAATTGAAAGTCTTTACTGAATAGTTTCTTTCCAGATTTATATGCATATGTTTCCCATTCATCTGGTGTTTCAAAATCATTCATCCGGTTTTTTAAATTCTATTTTGTTCAGGGATTTATCTTACAATTTTTTCTCGAGTTATGATTTGATGTACTACATCTCTAGCATGTATACTTCATACTTCGAAGTATAATTGATCTTTGCATTGGACTGAACAGGAATCTAGTGGCCAGCAATTTCATGTTTTGACAGCTCAAACATCTGGTTGGTTATAGTTACTTTTTCAATGTATAAGATGTCAGATTTTTTCTTTTGAAAAAATGCACTTGCTGAAAGAAAAAAATGACTCGAAATATATAGGCTCAGCAATGGGATATGCTGTGCTTTAACAAACATAGCTGGTAATGTTCTCTGTGCTTGCCAGTATTCTCCCTGGATTGAATTGTCTGCAGCGAAATTTCCCCTGCAATAAGAATGCTCCGCGTTGTAAGCTTCTTTCTTTCAGTTGTATAATTGTTTTCTAAAATTTAGTATATTACCAATTTTGTAAAATGTGTGTTCATTGAGCTCCAGTTAGGTTGACAGGACCGAACTGATAGCATAGTGTACATTTGCAATATGCAGATTCAAGTTTCGCAATCTAGTGTGGTGGTGAAGAAATGACAGTTGGTAGCATAGTGTATAAGGCTGATAACAATGATATTGGTGGAGCTTCTTCTAATCTACTTGATGCAGAAAAAGGGGCAATCAGTGATGCTGATTTGTTTTCTGATCGACAGTCAACAGATTCAACACACATGTTCAAAACACTAGCTCACAAGTGACTAGCACTGCAGCCCCGAAGCTTTATCAGTCTTCAAGGCAATCCCCTGCATCACTTTGATATTATGAACTTAGTCTGGAGAATAGACCTTACAATGTGAGCTTGTCCTTTGTTGAGGCAACCCTTTTGGTAATCAAGGCTCACAAACATGGGTGAGTCTTGGAAGGCATTTTTATATCTATGTTCAGGTAAACTTGCTGGAGAATTTTGGTTCTTGTCCTTAAATACACAGGTTCTACTATTGCAATTTCATCTATTTAGTCTTGTAATTGATCCTGTAGGGAACTCTCTAGTAAATAAAAATTTGGCATATCAAAAGAAGCAGGTGGAAATAGGAAAGCAGTGACAAAGAAATAAAAGGTTAGTGTATCTGAGAACTAACTTGAAATCCACCTTTCTAGGTTGGTAAAGCGACTCGTTGCATCTTATATGTTTTCTAGGTATAATATGTGATTCCTTTGGACATTATATGATTTAAAATAATGACAAATTTACATTATATGTTTTTTGATATACATATAACTGAATTTTCCTACTCGAATCACCAACTGTTGGTATTTCATGTTAGAAGAACCAAACTACACTAATTGTTGGTATTGTTGTAGCTTTTGGAATTTCAGGCTTGATATTTATATTTTTAACTTTTTACATGTAGACAAGAAGAAATAATGATGTTGCAAAAGGCAAGTGTCCAAGGGATTTTTAAAATAATAACAGTCGAAGTCTCAGAAGTCAAGTTTGTTCGAGAGATATGATTTATAGTAATAGATCTACAACTGAAGGATACGCATTCGTTGGACGGGCGATATCTATGAAGCAACTTTCACTAGGATCCTACCAAAGGAAAAGTCAGCTTGTTAATGAAATAGCTACCATATCTGCAGAGCAACATCACAATCTTCTTATTATCCGGTTGCTGCATTCAGGGAACTTGATACCTCCATGTAAATTAGTATCTTGAAAAACAAAGGCCTTGATCAAGTGTCGTTTTGTATGAAGATGCTAATTGATGATCAATCTTAGTTTAAAATTTCTATTGTTCTTTTTTTTCTGCAAGCAACTATAACATTAATGCTTGCGATTTTTCTCCTATGATTTACAAGATAAAAAGTTTCAAAACAAAATAATAATTCTAAAACTTTAGGTTCAGGAAATTATCATGCAAAATGCTTTTCAAGTTTTGCCTTTCTCCACATAATGCTCATCACAAACCTATATGCAAAGTCCCTCCACCTAATGTTCTATTGATGGATTGGATGGAATTGTTTAAACTTTGGACTCTGATACCATTTGTTGGACACTCAAACTTTAATAAATGCTAATTGGGTCTCTTCCACTTGAAAACCATAGACGTAATAACATTTATGGAGTTCCCATAGCATTTTGGGTGAAGTTGGACCTTATGGGTATAGCATGTCCTATTGAATCAAACCCACCAACATGTTCCTCCAACTACTCATCAAATAAAAGAACTCAAAAAAATCTCTAAAAGCCAGGGTTAGATTCAAACTGAGCTGAATCTAAGTTCAGACTTGTTCAAATTGATTAGAGATATAGTCAGTGAAATGAATAGTATCACTAACGGGATAAATAATATTACGACTGGGATAAATAGTATTTGTAGAGGGTGATTTAAACCGAACTGTAGTGTGACTACCCAATTGAAACTCCAGTTCAAATCAAGTCAAACACCAATTCAAGCCAAACCAGCTCGGTTTGAATCCACCCTCACTAGAAGCCAACTCTATAGCCGATAATTACAATTGCATAAAACAACTTTTCCCACCAGCAAGCATCTTCGAGTTCAATACTTAACTAAAATTAAGGGATTGTTGTTACCAGTACTCCACATAACAATTCATTGTGGATATATGTTGATCCATCTATGTTCAAAGCATACTTTTAAAAACCAGTGATTCAATCAGTTGAATGACACTTGCTAACAAGAATGGTTATGGTTCGCTTGAAAAGAATTTTTGAAGTTATACTAGTTTGGAACAGACGATTTGAACTAGGTTACATAAAAAAATTATTTTTTTAATTCATTATAACCAAAGTTCTCATCTATCAATTTTAAGCTTGTATACCATCAAATTAAACTTATTTTAATGATAAAATAATTTTAATTATCTATTTAATGATAAATTATGCAAAATTATTTTAAATACTAATTTTAGTAGTGTCCTGTTCGATTCCAAAAATATTGGTAATGTCAAAATGGTCAAACTATCCCGTCCATTTAGTTGATGTCCTATCCAATTCTAAAAATATTGGTAGTGTCCAAATGCTACCCTGTTGGAATTTACCCATTCAAATTGTTGTAGGACAAGTTGAACTTTGAGAGATAATCCAACAAAGTGATTTCTACAAGAATCTCTCCACTTAAATGGTTGAAACTAAGGTCCAATAACTACAAAACAAACAATTATCTATAGCTCTTCGGAATCTCACTATTGAGATACTTATGTGAGAGATTGAGCATACGAAGTTCCAGTAAAGTTCTTATTTTAACTAGAAATAGATTCACAAATAACCAATTGTAAATTTGAAACAGTATTCAATCACATAATGATAAATCATTATTGATGAATACTAATTATAAGGTCACGCAGTATTACTCATGTTTAAAACAACATAAAAGTTAGAGTGAGATTATGTGTATTGAGTTCTAATTCAAAGTACATGATAAAAATATAAGACATAATAATTACATTCATAAAGAAATAGTTAAACATCAAACTATCATGCTCATATTTATCATAATAATTCAAAGTACATGATAAAAATGTAAGTCATAATAAATACTTTCACGTGACTTTTTTAATACTCTAATTAGTGATTTCTATTTCTAATATTTATTGATATTCATAAAAGAACTTGAAATCAAATTATTTTGAGCCAACGAATTCCTTCTTAACTATCACTTGTTTTTATATACAAACAACATATAACCAATCTAGCTTATTATACATTATATGAATAGTCTCGTACTTATACATCATATGAAACAGATGTATTCATATCAAATCTAACCATGACATCTCAGGTCAAATGATTAATAGTGCACTAGTACAATCTTATGATGAATCATTAACTGTATTTTACATATTCATCTGATTCACCGTTATTAGTCATATTTGAAAAATAGTTTACTAATTGTCAATTTATACAAATACCTTAATGATATGACTTTCATAGTTACCCACACTAATATTATCTTCTAATAGTTGACAAAGGCATTCAAAGTGTCTATTGTGTGATGTCATTGCCTAATTGGCATCACGTATGTAGCATAAAGAACGCTTCAATAATTTGATATTCTAAAGATTCATATTATCCAAACAATTCACATGCATATAATATATTTAATAAATAAATAAATAAAGTTAAGATAACATACATGTGAAATACAAAAGACTTAATTAACACAAGATGAAACGTCTTGAAAACGATAATGTGATTGATTCTTAGGGCATACACTAACAAATCCTATATAAGGAAACATAAATCAACATAAGAATATATACTAAACTAGGAAACCATATATTTAGGATATATATACTCGAATATAGGAAACTATATATTTGGAATATATTTTAACATCCCCTCAAACTTAAGTTAGTAAAAGATCTATTAAATTGAGTTTGTAATGCAAGTCAAGAGGTGAAGACTTCTGCTTTCTAATAAATAAAATGTATGGAAGTGAGTTAAAAAGTGCCACTAATAAGATGACGACATGAGTGTATCAAACTAATAAACACATCTTTCCATGTAGATGAGGATGTAAGTGTACCAAACTAATAAATTCATCTTTTTATATTAGTGATAGTGTGAATGTACCAAACTAATGAACTTATCTTTCCACGTAAGTGACTGTATGAGTATTTCAAATAACTGAAATCATTTTTTCATGTAAGTGATAGTGTAAATATATCAAACTAATGAACTCAACTTTTCATGTAGGTGACGATGTAAGTATGCGGTCAAGCTAATAAACACATCTTTCTACATAGGAGACAATGTGAGTGTGTCAAAAAGAAATACCAACATGAACGCTCAACTCTAATACCATGATGAAAATAGAATAAAATGTATTTTTTTTATATTAAATTATATAAAAATTTATACAAGTCCTAAATCCTATATAAAAAATAAATAAATCAACATAATAAATATACAATAAGCCAAAACAAGATTATGCATTATTATACACAAATAATTCCCCCAAGGAGACATTTACTCTGCTCTTGGTTTGTGTGTTGGCAAATTCGATGAGGGCATTTGGAAAATGCTCTCTGCATGTTGGTTGCTACGTATTTGCTTTTAGAGTCTAGCGATGGTTTGTGTTTCTTCCCTTGCAGCTACTACTAGTGTTGCTCTCTCTCTATCCGCTATGCTATTGTGTTGCATCCTCTGTTTTGCCTTCTCTCTTGCATCCAAAAGACAGTATTGGCCCTTTTTGAGCCTGTTTATTTATTTTGTTTTATTTTTGGTCATTTTGTTTTTCTCTCTTCTTAATCTCTATCTTTGAAATTCCTTAGATAAACAGTCAAGAGGAGAAGAAGCCCCCTCCCCCACTTTTTTGTGTAGTGTTCTCTTCCTCCCTTATCTTGGGGGTTTTGTCCCTTGAGTAAAGGTTTGGCTTTGGCCTTGTTCACTAGGTTTGTGCGTTGTATAGTCTATTGTTAGCTTTTTGGCCTTTTAGAGTGTAACAAGTTTAGGTTATTTCTCCACCTTGACTAGGTTCTTTTTTGTTTTATTTACTATTACTTACCTCCAAAAAAAAAATTAAAGCGTAACAAGAAATCATAAATTAAGAATATATATTAACTTAGAAAAACATATATTTATGATACATTATAACATAGAAAATTATATATTTTTATCATATTTTAACAAAACCAATGATGAACCGTTATATTATTAAGTATTTACTTTTAAAATGAAAATGAATCATGTTAGGATGTAAGTTAAGACAGTACACAAATTTTGAACATAACTTAAAATTTGTGAATACTGTCAAGACAACAAATAAAATAGAATATATCAGGACCTCAAGCTAGGACCAATATAAATTAGAAAATATTTTTTTAAGGCCAAAGGACTATTTCCCACCCAAAGTATGTTTTTTACCAAATTCCTCGTTTTAACTTTGAAAATCTTATTTACCCACTTATAGATAGTTAAAATTAATTGTTTCAAAGACAAAATCGTTATTTTATCTGTAATATTAAAAATAAACTTAAATTTGAATTATTCCCCCCCCCCCCTCCAAACTCTATAAACTAATAATTTCTCCCCCCAACCTAAGTTTTCAAAAAGAATATTTTGCCCTCTAAGTTTTCCAAACTTTCCGATGAATTTTTTTGCAACGAAGAGCTTATTCAGTGATCTCTAAGCAACATCACTTCCTTCCGGTGAGTCCTCCTTCCGACGACAATCATTTCTACTCGGTGAGAGTTGTCTTCGTCGAAGAACGAAAACAACATGTCTTCTTCGGCAAAGAGTCTTTGTCGTTGACAAAGACCTCATCTTTGTCAGAGACGAAGATGAGTCGTCTTCGTTCTCCAATGAAGACGACTCCCATTGAGTCGAAATGATTGTCGTCAAAAGAAGGATGTGCCAGAGGGAAGAGATATTGCTTGGAGATTGTCGGAGAAGTTCTTCATCGTTGGAAAAATTCATTTGAAAGTTTGGAAACCTTAGGGGGTAAAATACTATTTTTAGAAATTTGAGTTTGAAAAAATTATTAGGCTTAGTTATTTAGGGTTTATAAGAAAAAATAATATAATTAATATGCTTAGTTAATTTTAACTATCTATATAAATGGGTAAATGATATTTTGAAAATTAAAGGAGGGGAATTTGGTTAAAAAGTATACTTTGGCCGGGACATAGTCCTTTGGCCTTTTCCAAATTGATTTCACGTGGTGGATCAAGGTCAAATAAAATATCTTAAAATTATAATTTTTATATCAATTTCAATTTTAATTTTAAATCCAATTTTAATTGAATTTAAATTTCATTTGAAGTTGAAGATAATCTTCTTTAATTGCCATGAAAGTCTTTGGATTTTTCCACCCTCATTTAGTCCCAAATACTGAAAGTCAATGACGCGTCGTACATATGTCTTACCGCCATTTATTGCCTTCCCACTACATTTCAACACGTGGACTGTTTTTAATGCCTGATATTGAGTTGCATATTTATACACCGTCTATTTCCGTAGACCCCTTAATTTGAAAAATTACATAAAAATCCTGTAATTTTGAAAATAGTGAATACTCCTTTACTCTCATCTATATTAATAAAAATTGTCTATTTTTTATTCATGTAAATTTTTTTTAGATTATATAGATTAATTAAAACACAATCATACGGACAAATCCCCAATTATCAAAAGAAAAACTTAATTTAATACATATTTTACCCTTATCTCTTATCTTAAGAACCTTAGATCTACAAATATTTTTTAATCCAAAATTTTATTTAAAAATCAATCAACAAGAAATATGTTAATTAATTGATAAAAATTATTTATTAGCTATAATAAACCATGATTAGTATGGTAAAACTATTTATTTTATCAGAAATGATAAACTTTGTATCTTTAAAAAGTTTAGACATTTTTTATAAAACGTATATTTCTTGATTGTATATGTATAATTCATAAACTATTTATTAATATAGCTTAACTTTAATAAAAATATAAAATTTATTAAATTTTTACTAGTAATACATTGATACTTTTAGAATTTGGATTACAAAAAACCATGGGAAAAGTTGATGGGTTTAAATGTAATTTTTAGAAGATTAGGTGCATAGTATGATGATGGGTTGGCGGTGATGTCATTCAGTTCTAGCAAAAGACTTTCTGTCCGTCACAGGATTTTGTTTTAATTACGCTTGACCACTCCATCAAATACCCACAATGTTTTGGGTCGGGTGAATTGGATAGATTCAACCTATTATCTATTCAAGCTCCATTACAACTTTCAGTCAAAAAAATCTGTGATAAATTCAGTTTTAATTATTGATTTAAACCTCGATGACTTAAATATGTTTAAGTTATCAAACTGAATTAATTCAAAATTAAAGTTAATCGTATTAGGCTACAATTTATTTATCAAGTCATATAGATTTGATTATTATGTTGATGTTACAATTTATTAATGTTATCAATTCACTCAATCGGCATCAATCTATTTACATCGGAGAAAGTACCTAAATAATTATTGATTTATTTTTATTCTTATTTATTAACTCATATATTTAGTATCAATGCAACATTGAAAAAATGTTACCCTATTGCCCCACGTGTAATTTGAGTGATAAAAATTAAATATATCTTTATTTAATTTCTTAATTACATAATTATATCTTTATTTATATATTTAAATTAAATATATATAATTTTAATGTAGACAATTTAAACCTAATTAATTGAAGAAATAACTCATAACTAACATGAAAAAGATGTTGTGATTTAGGAAACCTCTTCTCCTATCATAAGCGTCTAGCAACCAAAAAGGTTTCATCAAAATTTCAATAGTTTTGGGTCAAATTTTTTAATTATAGTTTAGATGTCTTATTTATTTTGTTATTAAACATTCTCAAATAATTAATAATTTGAATTTATAGTTATAAGTTTCCATCATGGTTGATGAATATTCGTGGGACTTAACTTAGCTGTAGCTCTTCTTTATTATTTTAAAAGTAATTTGGTAGTTTTTAAAATTAAATTTTAAAAAAAGATAAATTTTTAATTTATTATTCTTATTAATTAAATAATATTTTTATATTTATTATTAACATTTAACTTTAATAAAAATTAAATAATAGGTAAATATTAACATTTTTAAAAGTTTGTAAAAGTCACTTTGATAATAAATTGTCAAAATAAATCTCCCATGAAAATAAGTTTTGGCCATTTTATTTTACACGTGACACAATTTTGTCTTTTTTCTTTTTTTTTTGCTTTTTTATTGGAAACAGTCCCATAGAAAAGCTCTTCTCATATCTTATACAAATGAATATAAATTATGATAAAATTATATAAATTTATAATATGTATAAACGATAATATATCATTATTTGTTAAATAATTCAAAACCAAGAATAACAGTAGTATTATATACACAATTTTTATATATAATTTTGTACACAAACAATGATGTATCATTTTATGATTAGATAGTTAAAAATTAAAAAAAAAATAACATTCAATCACACTATAACATATTGTTTTTTGTATATAACGTTGTGAATAAAAATTGTACATATAGTTTTATCGCAAGAATTAAATAATTAATAATATTATATATATAAATAAATTATATAAACTAAGATAGTAACATACCATCCGATGATTTTGAAGTAAAAAAAAAATGAACAATCATATCACCCAATCACACCATTTCAATTTTTATAAATAAGTTTATACGATTTATTTATGCACATAATTTTATTATAAAATAATACACACTCATATAATAATATTTCAACATTAATACCTAAATTAATATTAATCTATATGGTGAAATTATAACTTAAGTAGTCAAAACTAGACTATTTTACATGTAAAATTACATTAAAAATGGTTTGATTTAACTAAAAATTGCACATTAAGTTTGATTTTGATCATACAAGTACATAAACAGATGGTTAGACTCATATAAAAAATGTACGATTTGTTCACTTTGGTAAAATTGTACCTTTTTTTTGTGATTTCGGTCAACAAATCTAATTAGATTATCAACATCTTAATAGAATAATATAATATTTTTATAAAGGTGAAATATTCAGGGATAATATAAAAAAATAATATTATATATATAGTTTTTATATATAATTTTGATATATAAATTATATGTCATTATGTAATTGAGTGTTACTTTATTTTTAATTCAAAATTACTCAATCACATAATAATATAATATCTATGTAATAAAAATATATATGTATAATTTTATTGATATAAAATTTTACCTCTTTAACATTATATTTGAACTCTCTTCCAATAACAAATTTGAGTTTTGAGTGATAGTTTGTTGTTTTTCAAATTAATATATAAGAACATTATTTTCTGCAGCCATGAGTGGAAAATAAAATTAAAGTGAATCAAGAAAAAATTATTAGATATAGAAAATATACTCAACACCAAGTTATTGATGAAAGTGACAATACTTTCTTATAATCGTGACTCCTCTTTGAAGTTTTAATATACCTTCTTAATAAAACCATTTTTTTTTCAAATTATCCTTCTAATAAGCGAAAGTAAATATTTATTATCTTTAATAAAAACATTCTAAAGTTTGATATTTTCAATTAAAAAATCTAAAAAAATTAATATGTGATACATTCCATAGAAAAATAAAATTAACCCCTTTAATTTTAAAAAATGATAATTTAGTGTAAAATGTTATATTTATACAAATAAAATAGTATTTAGATATTACTTTGACAAAATTAATTTTCAGGTATCATATTCTCATAAAATAAATTTCTAATTTTGCTATTATCATACGTGATTATCATTAAAATAATATTTTATGAAAAAAATTAAATTAAAATTGAAACATAATATTCAGGAAATTAATGCTTGACGTAGTACCGAAGATTTTCCATGACAGAATCCCAGTCCTCTTAGAAATAAAGAGCAGTCAATTCAACTTCGGCTTTATCCAGTGCAACGTTTGATCTGCAATCTTGCCAAATTGACTAATTCGATTGATTAAATCGTATAATTGGATGTGATTTATATATAAATATTAACTTATTTTAGATTAAGGTCAAATTCAATAAAGCTGTTGAAATAGAAGTTCTGTCTACAAGCTAAATTATAAAGACAAAAAGAGCCGGTTGAGAACTTGACAGCGATAGCCCACCATTTGGCTGAATTCAAAGTGCGAAGACACATCAACAGTGGAAGAAGAGTCATACCCTTTAAGGAAAAGTCAGATATAGAGCCGAAAATGGCGCCTGGAATGGAGCCCAAGAGGGTCCGTTGTTCATACGCGTATTTGTTTTCTTCCTATTTGTTTCATACAGCTTGCAAGTTGCAACTTTTATTAAAATGATATATATATATATATCTCTTGCCGTCTCATCACTGTTTCATACAACAATCCATTTTCGTCCCTTCAATAATATCACAACAACCTGCAACTTTCTTTCTTTAAAAAATATGGCAGAAACAATTGTCTCTGTTATTGCTGGGGAACTCTTGAGTAAGGTGATGTCCCTTACTTCCAAAGAAGTCTCCTTGGGATTGGGTGTCAAGAATGATGTACAAGAGCTTGCTGGCACCTTAACCACCATCAAAACTGTTCTCTTAGATGCTGAGGAGAAACAAACCCAAAATGAGAAGCTGAGAGTTTGGTTGGAAAAGCTGAAGGAGGTTTGCTATGATGTTGAAGATGTTTTGGATGAAATTGAGGTGAAAGATTTGTGTAAGCAAGTGATGAATGGTCAAAGCATTTCAAGAAAGGTACGCCACTTTTTTTCATCTTCAAATCCAATTGTTTTTCGTTTTAGGTTGGCCTGTAAAATTAAGGAGATTAACAAAAGGTTGACAAAAATAGCTGCTGAAAAGGATGATTTTAATCTCACTTAGAAAATTTATAATAATAATATTTTAGGTTGGGAGAGAGAAACCCACTCTTTTGTGCATGCTTCAGATGTTATTGGTAGAGATAAAGACAAAGAGGAGGTTATGAAAATTTTATTGTGTCCAAGTGATGGTCATGAAAATGTTTTTGTTATTTCTATTGTTGGAATTGGAGGTTTAGGAAAAACCACACTTGCTAAATTGGTGTATAATGATGAAAAAGTAAGTGATTATTTTAAGTTGAAAATGTGGATTTGTGTGTCGGATGAATTTTCTCTAAAAAGGCTTTTGATTGAGATTATCAATTCTGCGATTGGGCAAAAATATAATCACATGAGTATGGACCAATTGCAGACAATCCTACGTGATATTATAAGAGATAAAAAATATTTGTTAATCTTGGATGATGTTTGGAATGAAAACTATGAGTTGTGATGTGATTTAAGAAATTTACTAATAGAGTGTGTTAGTGGAAGTAAAATCATAGTAACTACACGTAGTGATCGTGTTGCCTCAATTATGGGATCTATATCTACATACAAGTTAAAAGGTGTTTCTCTTAATCAATGTTTGTCAGTGTTTGTTAAATATGCATTTAAAGAAGGTGAAGAAAAACAACATCCCAACCTTATAGAGATTGGAAAAGAAATTGTAAAAAAATGTAAAGGTGTTCCATTGGCAGTAAGAGCCTTAGGAAGTCTTCTTTATTCCTCAACTTTTGAACAAGATTGGATAAATGTGAGGGATACTGAGATATGGAAGTTAGATCAAAAGGATAATAGCATTTTACATGCTCTAAGAATAAGTTATAATCATTTGTCGCCTCCTTTGAAACAATGTTTTGTCTTTTGCTCTATATTTCCAAAAGACTTCACATTTTATGACGTTCACTTGATTGAGTTTTGGATGGCCAATGGGCTTCTCAAAGCTCACAATGAAAATGAAGATTTGGAAACTATTGGCATGCAATATATAAAAGAATTAACGTGGAGATCTTTCTTTCAAGATATTCAAGATTTTGAAAATGGTTTCTATTCATTTAAAATACATGATCTAATGCATGATGTTGCCACATTATTGTTCCAAAATGAGGGCTTAATAGTGAAAGGGAGTAACCAAATTACTACCAAAACTTCTTATAGACATTTATTATTTCATTTGGATGCAAGTCAGGTAGAGGCTCTAAGCTTTTTACCTAACTTAGGTAATTTAAGAAGCATTACGTTTTTTACACATGTTGGAGAGAATATCACTGTTAACCAATCATTTTTAGAATTAATAGTCTCAAGATTTCAGTTTTTACGGGCATTATATTTAACTAATTTAGGTATTGAAGCAGTGCCTAAAAGAATTGGTAATCTGAAGCATTTGAGATATTTGACTCTAGCATTTAACCCGAAAATTAAAAAACTGCCAAGTTCTATTTACAAGCTACGAAGTTTGTAATTTTTATCACTGTTTGATTGCGAGAAACTAGAAGAGTTAACCACAGATGTTAAGCACTTAATTAGTCTCAGACTGTTATTCTTAACCACAATGCAAAAGCATCTACCAAATAATGGAATTGGCCGCTTGAATTCTCTTCGATTTTTAAACATTTGCAATTGCAGCAAATTAGAATATTTGTGTGAAGATATTGGTCGCTTGAGAGTCATTCGAAGACTATGGATTTCTGACTGTCCAAGTCTTATCTCATTACCACGTGGTGTAATAAGCCTAAGCTCATTAGAAGAACTTCGTTTGGCAAATTGTGAAAGGCTTAATCTTGATTTGAGCATAGGATCAGATGAAGAACTCAATAGCACAGGGCCTCCCCTTCGATTGCTTGAAATTGATAATTTACCACAATTGGTGAAATTGCCGCAATGGCTTCCTCGCTGTTCGACAAACACGCTGCAAACCTTGCGTATTGGTAATTGTTCCAACTTGAAGTCGCTACCAGAGTCAATGCAAAAACTTCAAGCTCTTCGGGTTTGGAATTGTCCTGAATTGTCATCTCTACCCAAAGATATCAATCATCTCATTGCTTTGAGAGAACTAATAATTAAAGACTGCCCTAAACTGACGGAAAGATGCAAACCAGAAGGAGGTGAAGATTGGCCCAAGATTGCTCATATCCCGAAGATTAAACTTGACGGAGAGATTATCAAGTCAACCAAAAATTAGGTACGACGAATCCATATCTCTTCTTCTTAATCAGTTAGTAGGCAAATATTCTTAATCAGATAACCAAGACACAGGACCTCCTCTTCGATTGGTTCAAATCCATGATTTACCAAAACTGGTGAAATTGCCGCAATGACTTTTTCAGTGTTCGACAAACACTTTGGGAGAATTATTCATTCATGGCAGTCCAGAATTGTCATCTCTACCAGAGGATATGAATCGTCTCAACTCTTTGAGGGAATTGGTCCAAGATTGCTGATCTCCCAAACATTCAACTTGACGAAAAGATTATCAAGTCAACCGAAAATTAGTTATGACCGTATGACCAAACCATGTCTCTTCTTCTTCATTTGGTTTAAAATTTGTACTAATACAAAACTGATCCTATTCTTTGTTTTATCTGTATGCAGGGAAAACTTGAATCAGATGTGTGAGTTTTCAATCTCATAATTAAATTCTTCCATTTCCATTGAAATAGCCTAATTTGGAACACAAATTCCACTAAATGACAGAAGGGGTTATTTATTTTAGTTCTTCAATGTCTTCAAGTTTTCCAGGTACAAATTATTTGTCTTTTAGATAGTACAAATTGTTGGGTTTCTTAAATATTTTCTTAGTTTTCTACTCACCTTAAAATTAACCTCATTTGTAAATATATATTGTAGGACTCATGGAGATTCAGCAGAATGGGGCAGTTAGTAAAGCATATATTCCTCTATAGTTAACAATTATAGTTCAGCCTTTACCAGTGAATATAACTTCTCATGATGTGATTTGTTTAAATAAATATTTGTGAATGTACAGAGTTTCATGTTTATGTTTTAATTGTTTTATGGTAACACATATTTATTCCAATAAAGTTTCAGATTTTATTTCTATTTATGTTTCGATTATCACAGTTTTGTTTTTTTCTTTTTAATTTTCTCTTCCTCCTTGATGTCATCATCTCAAGATTTGAAATATAGTTTTTGCATATTCATCTTTCTTAGTAAGATATATGATATTTAAAACTCTTTGGTTAACTTTTAGAGCTTTGCAGACCCTTGAACATGAAATTCTAAAAAACAACTTGGAAGTCAAACATTGTTTTTATTGTGTGTGTTGATTAAAGAAAGAAACCAGCTTAGGGATCCATAATATCTTAGTTTTAATATCTGGGATCCTAAATTTTCTTATTAAAAGAAGAAAAGAAAAAATAGTTGTTGAAATTCTGTTCTGCGAAGGATTAGATTACAGGGTGTTCATATTTGTGATGCAAAACAATGTCTTTATGATTGCCGGTAATGTCCTTGGATTGAGCTGTCTTCAGAGAAACTTGGCCTATAATAAAAGTGCTCCACACTGTAAGCTGCTTTTTTTTTTTTTTTCCGGTGTTTGATTTTTTTTTTTTTTCCTTAGCTGATTCATTCAATACTGATCAATCTTCCTTTCCCCCTGGCTATCTGACATCAAAGAATATAAAAGTTTACAGACAACGGAAGTTAATAGTGTAATTCCATGAGTGTCTCTTTTTGTTTATGTGGGTCTTCTTTAATAGTTTTTTCCCTTTCTGCAGGGATTTGGTTTTCAACAACTTAATTGTCAAATCCCAAGTGCTTTATTTTAGTTTTTTTTCTTATCCTTATTTTTCCGTTTAGCATACATAATTTTGTTTGTTGTCTCAATGGCCAGGCTTCTTGGAAACAAGGGCCTATCAGGAACCATTCCTCAGCAGAAGGCTGTATATCTTAAAAAAATGTGAGCTTTAGCTTCAGTTTTCTTGAGAATTATGCATATATATCATGTCAAATTAGATGGATGTTATATGTCAATATTTGTTATATCTTCCTTGAAAGTTTTAGATGTTCAAATGTCAAAGAGGTATTGGTGCCCAACGCTTTGTGAATAGATTAAGAAGAAAAAGAAATGGATCTTATCATACAAACTGAAGAAGAATGAAAAATGCACCACTGCTACAAATATGTATTTTGGAATTAGGCCATCCCATTAAATTTTAAAAATCTTGACTATAATTGTAAGCACTCTCTTGTTACGAGTAATTGATGAAAGTAATTGAAAGTCTTGATTGAATAGTTTCTTTCCAGATTTATATGCGTATGTTTCCTATTCATCTGGTGTTTAAAATTCTATTTTGTGGAGACTTATCTTACAATTATTTCTCGAGTTTTGATTTGATGTACCACATCCCTAGCAAGTATACTTCATACTTCGAAGTATAATTGATCTTTGCATTGGACTGAACAGGAATCTAGTGGCCAGCAATTTCATGTTTGACAGCTCAAACATCTGGTTGGTTTTAGTTCCTTTTTCAATATATAAGATGTCAGATTTTTTTTCTTTTGAAAAAAATGCACTTGCTGAAAGAAAAAAGTAACTAGAAATGTATAGGCTCAGCAATGGGATATGCTACGCTTGTTAATGTTTTATGTGCTTGCCAGTATTCTCCCTGGATTGAATTGTCTGCAGAGAAATTTCCCCTGCAATAAGAATGCTCCGCATTGTAAGCTTCTTTCTTTCAGTTGTATAATTGTTTTCTAAAATTTAGTATATTACCAATTTTGTAAAATGTGTGTTCATTGAGCTCTAGTTAGGTTAACAGGACCGAACTGATAGCGTAGTGTACATTTGCAATATGCAGATTCAAGTTTCGCAATCTAGTGTGGTGGTGAAGAAATGAAAGTTGATAGCATAGTGTATAAGGCTGATAACAATGATATTGGTGGAGCTTCTTCTAATCTACTTGATGCAGAAAAAGGGGAAATTAGTGATGCTGATTTGTTTTCTGATCGACAATCAACAGATTCAACACACATGTTCAAAATACTAGCTCAAAAGTGACTAGCACTGCAGCCCCGAAGCTTTATCAGTCTTCAAGGCAATCCCCTGCATCACTTTGATATTATGAACTTAGTCTGGAGAATAGACCTTACAATGTGAGCTTGTCCTTTGTTGAGGCAACCCTTTTGGTAATCAAGGCTCACAAACATGGATGAGTCTTGGAAGGCATTTTTATATCTATGTTCAGGTAAACTTGCTGGAGAATTTTGGTTTGTTGTCCTTAATTACACAGGTTCTACTATTGCAATTTCATCTATTTATTCTTGTGATTGATCCTGTAGGGAACTCTATAGTAAATAAAAATTTGGCATATCAAAAGAAGCAGGTGGAAATAAGAAAGCAGTGACAAAGAAATGTAAGGTTAGTGTATTTTAGAACTAAATTGAAATCCACCTTTCGGGTTGGTAAAGCGACTTGTTGCATCTTAGGGTCATTCTAGGTACAATATGTGATTCCTTTGGACATTATATGGTTTAAAATAATGGCAAATTTGCATTATATGTTTTTTGATATATATATAACTGAATTTTTCTACTTGAATCACCAACTGTTGGTATTTCATGTTAGAAAAACCAAACTACACTGATTGTTGGTATTGTCGTAGCTTTTGGAATTTTAGGCTTGATATTGATATTTTTAACTTTTTACATGTAGATAAGAAGAAATAATGATGTTGCAAAAGGCAAGTGTCCAAGGGATTTTTGAAATAATAACAGTTGAAGTCTTATAAGTCAAGTTTGTTCAAGAGATATGATTTATGATAATAGATCTACAACTAAAGGATACGCATTCGTTGGATGGACGATATCTATGAAGCAACTTTCACTAGGATCCTACCAAAGGAATAGTCAGCTTGTTAATGAAATAGCTACCATATCTGTAGAGCAACATCACAATCTTCTTATTATCCGGTTGCTACATTCAGGGAACTTTACACCTCCGTGTAAATTAGTATCTTGAAAAACAAAGGCCTTGATCAAGTATCCTTTTGTATGAAGATGCTAATTGATGATCAATCTTAGTTTAAAATTTCTATTGTGCTTTTTTTCCTGCAAGCAACTGTAACATTAATGCTCGTGATTTTTCTCCTATGATTGACAATATAAAAAGTTTCAGAACAAAATAATACTTCTAAAACTTTAGGTTCAGGAAATTATCATGCAAAATGCTTTTCAAGTTTTGCCTTTCTTCACATAATGCTCATCACAAACCTATATGCAAAGTCCCTCCACCTAACATTCTATTGGTGCATTGGATGGAATTGTTTAAACTTTGGACTTAGATACCATTTGTTGGACACTTAAACTTTAATAAATGCTAATTGGGTCTCTTCCACTTGAAAAGCATAGACGTAATAACATTTATGGAGTTCCCATAGCATTTGGGTGAAGTTGGACCTTATGGGTATAGCATGTCCTATTGAATCAAACCCACCAACATGTTCCTCCAACTGCTCATCAAATAAAAGAACCCTTAAAAATCTCTAAAAGCTAGGGTTAGATTCAAATTGAGTTTAATCTGAGTTCAGACATGTTCAAATTGATTAGAGATATAGTCAATGAAATAAATAGTATCACTAACGAGATAAATAATGTTACGATTGGGATAAATAATGTAGAGGGTGATTTAAACTAAACTATAGTGTGATTGCCCAATTGAAAATCTAGTTCAAATCAAGTCTAATGCCAATTTAAGCCAAACCAGCTCGACTTGAATCCACCCTCACTAGAAGCCAACTCCATAGCTGATAATTACAATTGTGTACAACAACTTTTCCCACAGTAGGCATCTTCAAGTTCAACACTTACTGAAATTGAGGGATTGTTGTTACTAGTACTCCACATAACAATTCATTGTGGATATGCGTTGATCCATCTATGTTCAAAGCATGCTTTTAAAAACCAGTGATCAAATCAGTTGAATCACACTTGCTAACAAGAACGGTTACGATTCACTTGAAAGGAATTTTTGAAGTTATACTAGTTTGGAACGGACGATTTGAACTAGGTTACATAAAAAATTTATTATTTTAATTCATTATAACCAAAGTTCTCATCTATCAATTTTAAGCTTGTACACCATCAAATTAAGTTTATTTTAAAATTATATATTTAATAATAAATTATACAAAATTATTTTAAATATTAATTTTAATAGTGTCCTATCCGATTCCAAAAATATCGGTAGTGTCCAAATGGTCAAATTATCTCGTCCACGAAGTTGATATCCTATCTGATTCTAAAAATATTAGTAGTGTCAAAATACTACCCTATTGGAATTTTCCTATTCAAATTGTTGTAGGACAAGTTGAACTTTGAGAGATAATATGACAGTGATTTCTGCAAGAATCTCTCCACTCAAATGGTTGAAACTAAGGTCCAATGACTACAAAACAAATAATTATCTATCACTCTTCGGAATCTCACTATTGAGATTCTTATGTGAGAGATTAAGCATATGAAGTTTCAGTAAAATTCTTATTTCAACTAGAAATAGATTCACAAATAAGCAATTATAAATTTAAAATAACACTTAATCACATAATAACACATTATTATTGATAAATACTAATTATAAGGTCATGCAATATTACTCATGTTTAAAACAACATAAAAGTTAGAGTGAGATTATGTGTATTGAGTTCTATTTCAAAGTACATGATAAAAAAATAAGTCATAAGAATTACATTAAAAAAGAAATAGTTAAACATCAAACTGTCATGCTCATATTTATTATAATAATTCAAAGTGCATGATAAAAATGTAAGTCATAATAATTACTTTCATGTGACTTTTTTTATACTCTAACTAGAAATTTATGTTTCTAATATTTATTGACATTCATATAGAAACTCAAAATCAAATTATTTTGAGCCAACGGATTCCTTCTTAACTATTACTTGTTTCTGTATACAAACAACATATAAGCAATCTAGCTTATTATACAAGACATGAATAGTCTCATATTTATACACCTTATGAAACATATATATCCATATCAGATCTAATCGTGATATCTCAAGTCAAATGATTAATGGTGCACCAGTACAATCTTATGATTAATCATTGACTATATTTTACATGTCCATGTGATTTATTGTTACTGGTTATATTTGAAAAATAGTTTACTAACTGTTAATCTATACAAATACCTTAATAATATAACTTTCACAGTTACCCACACTAACATCATCTCATGATAGTTGACATAGGCATTCAGACTGTCTATTGTGTGATGTCATTGCCCAATTGGCATCACCTATGTAGAGTAAGGAATGCTTTAATAATTTGATCTTGCAAATATTCATATTATCCAAACAATTCACATGTATACAATATATTTAATGAATAAGTAAATAAAGTTAAGATAATATACATGTGAAATACAAAACCCTTTATTAACACAAGATGAAACGTCTTGAAAATGATAATGTGATTGGTTCTTAAGGCATACATTAACAAATCCTATATAAGGAAACATAAATCAACATAAGAATATATGCTAAACTAGGAAACCATATATTTAGGATATACTCGAATATAGGAAACTATATATTTGGAATATATTCTAACATGTTCTAACATCCCCTTGAACTTAAGTTAGTAAATGATCTATTAAATTGAGTTTGTAAAGCAAGTCAAGGGGTGAAGACTTCTGCTATCTACTAAATAAAATGTATGGAAGTGAGTTAAAGGGTACCATTGACAAGATGACAACATGAGTGTATCAAACTAATAAACACATCTTTCCACGTAGATGAGGGTGTGAGTGTACTAAACTAATGAACTAATCTTTCCACGTTGTTAATGGTGTGTGTGTATCAAACTAATGAACTTATCTTTTTACGTAGGTGACTATATGAGTGTGTCAAATTAATGAAATTATTTTTTCATGTAAGTGACAGTGTGGGTATATCAAACTAATAAACTCAACTTTTCACGTAGGTGATGATGTGAGTGTGCGGTCAAACTAATAAACTTGTCTTTCTACATAGATGACGATGTAAGTGTGCCAAAAGAAAATACCGATATAAACGTTTAACTCTAATACCATGATGAAAATTGAATACATTGTATCTTTTGTTTATTTAATTATCTGAATAATACATAAATTTATACAACTTTTAAATCCTATATAAAATAAATAAATCAACATAATAAATATACACTAAGGCAAAACAAGATTATGCATTATTATACACAAATAATGCCCCTAAGGAGACATTTACTCTACTCTTGGTTTGTGTGTTGGCAAATTCAATGAAGGCATTGGAAAATGCTCTATGCATGTTGGTTGCTATGATTCTGCTTTTGGAGTCTAGCGATGGTCTGTGTTTCTTCCCTTGCAATTGCTACTAGTGTTGCTTTCTTTACCCACTATGCTATTGTGTTGCATCCTCTGTTTTGCATCCACAGGACAGTATTAGTCCTTTTTGAGGTTATTTATTTATTTTGTTTTATTTTTGGTTGTTTTGTTTTTCTCTCTTCTTAATCTCTATCTTTGGAGCTCTTTAGACAGAGAGTTAAGAGGAGAAGATTCCCCCCTCTCCCACTTTTTTGTTCGTGGTGTTCTCTTCCCCCCTTATCCCGGGGTGGTTTGACCCTTGAGTAAATGTTTGGTTTTGGCCTTGCTCACTGGCTTTGTGCATTGTATAGTCTATTGCTAGCTTGTTGCCCTTTTAGAGTGTAACAAGTTGAGTTTAGGTTATTTTTCTACCTAACTAGATTCTTTTTGTTTCATTTATTCTTTTTTACCCAAAAAAAAAACGGCATAACAAAAAATCTTATATTAAGAATATATATTACCCTAGAAAAATATATATTTATGATGTATTATAACATAGAAAATCATATATTTTAAATATATTTCTAACATATTCTAACCATACCAATGATAATGAATCATCATATTATTAAATGTTTACTTTTAGCAAGGTAGTGAGTCATGTTAGTATGTGAGTTAACATGATGCACAAATTTTGGACAGAACTTAAAATTTTGCTGGTGACGTCAAGGCAACAAATAAAATAAAACATATCGTGACGTGAAGGGAGGATCACGCAAATTAGAAAATAATTTTTTTTTTTTAAATTAAAGAAGGTATGTTTTTGCAGACTGACTTGCGAAAATGCCTTCAAAAACATCATGGTTTGTGACACGCTAAATTTTGTCACCTTACTCATGCATGACTTATCACCATTTCTAATTGCTTTTATTTAATTTGAAATTACCTAGAATAATAACATATCATAACTATATACGATTCTTCTCCAAACTGACTTGATATTGGTGATCCAGGTCAAATAAAATATCTTAAAATTCGAATTTCAATTTTAATTTTAAATCCAATTTTAATTGAATTTAAATTTCATTTGAAGTAGAAAGCAATGCTCTTTACACGCCATGAAAGCCTTTATCCTATCATGCCAGTTGATGTTGGATTTTTCCACCCTCGTTTTTTGCGGATATTGAAAGTCAACGAGGCGTCCTACATACGTCTTACCGTCACTTATTGCCCGGTGTTGACGTTGCGTATTTATACCAAATCAATTATTTCTATACGTCCCTTAATTTATAAAATTACATCAAAGTCCTGTAATTGTGAAAATACTGAAATACCCCTTTACTCTTGTTGTATTTTATTAACTATGTTAACAATTCATCTAAATTAATTGCAATTGTCTATTTTTTATGCATGTAAACGTTTTTAACCAATTTTTTTTTTTTTTAGAATAAACAATGAAATAATAATAACCACTGATATCATCAATGGCTACTTTTAAAATTTATTAAATTATTACTTTTACTTACCACAACACTTTTAGAATTTGGATTAAAAATTACGGAAAAGTTGAGGGGTTTTAATGAAATATTTAAAAGATTAGGTGAATAAAAAAATGTGTGATGATGAGGTGGTGGTGATGTCATCCACATCTAGCAAAAGACTTTCAGTCCATCACAGGATTTTGCATTAATTACACTTGACCATCCAATCAAATATCCACAATATTTTGGGTCAGGTGAATTTGATCCATTCGATCAATTATCTATTCAAGTTCCATTACAACTTTCAATGAAAAACCTATGATACATTCGATTTAGATTATAATTTAAACTTGAATGATTTAAACATGTTTAAGTTACCAAACTGAATTAATTGAAAATTGAACTAAGTTAATCATGTTATGCCACAATTTATTTATCAAGTCAAATAGATCAGACAGTTATGTTAATGTTGTGGTAACATCAACATAAATAAAATCCTTATTAAATTTTCTATTATGTTTTATTAATATCATCAATTCATTTAATCAAGTATAATATTACATATTCTATTACATATAGAATCTTCTTTTTTATCACTCAAATTATTTTTAGAGGTTATTCTTAATTTATTTTTATTCTTACTTATTAATTTAAATATTATATATTTAGAATTAATACAACAAGAAGAAAATGTTGCACTATTGCCCCCAGCAGGTAACTTGAGTGATAAAAATTGGAGCATGAAAGTAACAAATAAGATATAGATTTGAAAACAATTGACAGTATATCAAAATCTAACTGTTAAGTATAAATTTATTTAATACAATGGTTATGAAGCTGATTACTTGACCTGAGATTTTATCAATGAACAATGTTATGTGTACTCATTTTTGATAATATAAATGGATACATACTTATATATATCATTACGTAATTAAATATTATTTTATCTTTGATTAAAAATCATTTGGTTATATAATAGCATGTATTAAATATATATTTATTTGTATATTCAAATTAGATGTATAATTTTATTGTTTATTTATTTGGTGTGAATAATTTAAACCCAATTAAATTGAAAAAATAACTTCTAATTAGATGTGAAATTAATAGCCGGACTAGAAAAACCTCTACCCCTTCCATTTTTAATATTATTAACCAAATAATATTTTTATATTTATTATTAATATTTAATTTTAACAAAAATTAAATAATAAATAAATATTTATATTTTTAAAAGTTAACAAAAATCACTTTAACAATAAAATAAATGTAGGATGAAAATAAGTTTTGTGTTTTATTTTACACATGTGACACATTATTTTTTTTTTCAGTTTTTTAATTGAAAACAGTGTAATAGGAAACCTGTTCTCATACCTTATACAAATAAATATAAATTGTGATAAAATTATATGAATTTGTAATATGTATCGATGATAATATGTCATTATTTGTTAAATGATTTCAAATCAAGAAAAATATAATTAATAATATTACATATATATAAATATAATTAATAATATTTCAATGGTGTAATATGTAACACACCATTGAATGATTTTAAAGTGAAAATAGAAGTGAATAATCAAATTGATTTGTATGCATAATTTTATTATAAAATAATATCACTCATATAATAATATATTACCATTGATATCTAAATTAATATTCACTTATCTAGAGTGAAATTAAGATTTAAATAGTCAAAACTAAACCCTTTTATATGTGAAATTGCACTTAGAATGGTGTGATTTAACAAAAAATCGCACATTAAGTTTGACTTTGATCATACAAGTACATCAAGAGATGGTCAAAATCACATAACAAATATATGATTTGATTAGTTTGATAAAATTGTACTTCTCTTGTGTGATTTCGATCAACAAATCCAATTAGATAATCAACAACCTCATAGAATAATATAATATTTTTATAAGAGTGAAATATTTAAAGATAATATAAAAAGAGCAATAATAACATATCATCACTAATGTCTAAATTAATACTTACTTATTCGGTGAAATTATGATTGAAGTAGTCAAAACTGAACTTTTTTGCATGTGAAATTGCACTCAAAATGGTGTGATTTAACCAAAAATCACACATTAAGTTTGACATTGATCATACAAGTACATCAAAAGACGGTTGGAATCACATAAAAAATATATGATTTGATCTATTTCATAAAATTATACTTTTTTAGGGTGATTTCGATCAATAAATCCAATTAGATTATCAACAACGTCATAGAATAATATAATATTTCTATAAAGGTGAAATATTTAAGGATAATATAAAAAAGAGCAATTTTATATATACATACTTTTGATACATAGTTTAGGTACACAAATAATGTGTCATCATATGATTGAGTATTATTTTATCTTTAATTTAAAATCAACTTATCATATAAGTATATATTATCTATGTATAAAAAATATATACGCATAATTTTTTTAATATAAAATTTTACCCCTTTAACATTATATTTGAACTCTCTTCTAATAACAAATTTGAGTTTTGAGTGATATTTTGTTGTTTTTTAAATTAATATATAAGAACATAATTTTCTGCAACCATGAGTGGAAAACAAAATTAAAGTCAATCAAAAAAAAAAATATTAGATATAGAAAATAAAAGTATTGACATTTTTATCCCAAAATAGGTCTACCTATACAATTATACCACATTTTTAACTGATTAAATTTTTTACTATTTTGTTTGCTAAAATACCTAAATACCCATATTTTTAATTTTATATAATTATATCAAAATGTATGATAGATTCATGTTTATAATTTTATATAAAATAATTTTTTTTATTATTTAACGTTGTAATTTAATGTTGTTATATTGTTTAATATTATTATAATATAATTAAAATATTAATAGTTAAATTAGAAATGAGTTGACAAAAATCAAGATGAAGAATCAATTGACATTAACGTTAACACCAACCCTTTCTTTTATTACTTTCAAGAAAAAAACAAAAACGCATGACTAAGTTAATGGACATATTTTCTTTTCATTCATTCTTTTAGAGGGTAAAATAAAAATATAAAGATTGAATTAACTAAGAGAAGTAAGACTACACACATTTTTTACCAGTACATTGCACGATTATGTTGTTAAAACTTAAATAATATCATAAGGCCTACACAGTTCCAAGCAAGGGTATTTTGGGGTTTTTACAGGTTTTGTGGTATTTTCACTAAACCAATTAGATGTGTGGTATACATGTATATATTGTTTAAAATGAGGACAAAAATTTCAATTAACCTAAAAACTATGCTCAGCACCAAGTTATTATTGAAAGTGACAATACTTTCTTGTAATGAGGACACCTCTTTGAAGCTTCAATGTATCTTTTTAATAAAATATTTTCTTTTTTGGAATTATTTTTATGATATGTTTGAATATGATTTTATTTATAATTTTAAATCACTCATATAATTTTATTGGAATACCCATATTTGGGGATGCAAAACTATTATTTTTTCTAGTAAAAAAACCAATTAAATATCTTTATTAAAATGATCAAATTTTTATTATTTTCTGTAAAAGATATCAAATAAAATAAAATTATAAATATTATTTTATTTTTAAAGTAAAAATTAATTTATTTTTTTAGTAAGAGATAGTAAATATTCGTTATCTTTAATGAGAAATTCCAAAATTTGATATTTCTAATTAAAAAATTTAAAAGTTTAATAACTTAAAAAAAAATAATATTTGATACATTTTAAAAAAAATTTAATATCGAATGTTATATTTATACAAATATAATATTTAGATATTAATTTGACAAAATTAATTTTCGGGTATCATATTCTCACAAAATAATTTTCTAATTTTGCTATTATCATACTCGATTATCATTAAAATAATATTTTATGAAAAAAATTAAATTAAAATTTGAACATAATATTCAAGAAATTAATGCTTGACGTAGTAGTGAAGATTCTATGGCAAATCCCAGTCCTCACGAAAAGAAAGAGAAGCCAATTCAATTTTGGCTTTATCCCGTGGAAGATATAATCTGCAATCTTGCCAAACTGACTAATTCGATAGATTAAGTCGTAAACTATTTTATAATTTGATTCAATTTATATATAAATATTATTTTATTTTATATTCAATTAAATTTAATAAAACTTCCAAAATTAGGAAAACTATTTAAAACCAATCAATCTGTCCCGCCGCTGCCACTTTAGCCCCGTCTACAAGGTAAATAATAAAGACAAAAAGGGCCAGTTTTTAAAGAACAGTCAAATTGATAGCCCACAATTTGGCTGAATTCAAAGTGTGAAAACACATCAACAGTGGAAGAAGAGTCATATACCCTTTAAAGAAAAGTCAGATATAGAGCCAAAAATGGAGCCTGGAGTGGAGCCCAAGAGGGCCCCTTGCTTTCAGTCTTTTTTTATTTTATTAAAATGATATATATATATGTCTTGCCCTCAACGATGCATTTTCGTCCCTTCAATAATATCACAACAAGCTACAACTTTCTTTCTTTAAAAAATATGGCAGAAACAATTGTCTCTGTTATTACTGGAAAATTTTTGAGTAAGGTGATGTCCCTTACTTCCAATGAAGTCCCCTTGGGATGGGGTGTCAAGAATGATGTACAAGAGCTTGCTGGCACCTTAACCACCATCAAAGCTGTTCTCTTAGATGCTGAGGAGAAACAAACCCAAAATGAGAAGCTGAGAGTCTGGCTGGAAAAGCTGAAGGAGGTTTGCTATGATATTGAAGATGTTTTGGATGAAACTGAGGTGAACGATTTGTGTAAGCAAGTGATGAATGGTCAAAGCATTTCAAGAAAGGTACGCCACTTTTTTTCATCTTCAAATCCAATCGCTTTCCGTTTTAGGTTGGGCCATAAAATTAAGGAGATTAACAAAAAGTTGGCAAAAATAGCTGCTGAAAAAGATGATTTTAATCTTACTGAGAAAATTTATAGTAATAATATTTTAGGTTGGGAGAGAGAAACCCACTCTTTTGTGCGTGCTTCAGATGTTATTGGTAGAGATAAAGACAAAGAGAAGGTTATGAAAATTTTATTGTGTCCAAGTGATGGTCATGAAAATGTTTCTGTTATTTCTATTGTTGGAATTGGAGGTTTAGGAAAAACCACACTTGCGAAATTGGTATATAATCATGAAAAAGTAAGTGAATATTTTAAGTTGAAAATGTGGATTTGTGTGTCGGATGAATTTTCTCTAAAAAGGCTTTTGATTGACATTATCAATTCTGCGATTGGGCAAAAATATAATCATATGAGTATGGACCAATTGCAAACAATCCTACGTTATATTATAAGAGATAAAAGATATTTGTTAGTCTTGGATGATGTTTGGAATGAAAACTATGAGTTGTGGTGTGATTTAAGAAATTTACTAATGGAGTGTGTTAGTGGAAGTAAAATTATAGTAACTACACGTAGTGATCGTGTTGCCTCGATTATGGGATCTACATACAAGTTAAAAGGACTTTCTCTTGATCAATGTTTGTCAGTGTTCATTAAATATGCATTTAAAGAAGGTCAAGACAAACAACATCCCAACCTTATAGAGATTGGAGAAGAAATTGTTAAAAAATGTAGAGGTGTTCCATTGGCAGTAAGAGTCTTAGGAAGTCTTCTTTATTCTTCAACTTTTGAACAAGATTGGATAAATGTGAGGGATACTGAGATATGGAAACTAGATCAAAAGGATAATAGTATTTTACATGCTCTAAAAATAAGTTATAATCATTTGTCACCTCCTTTGAAACAATGTTTTGTCTTTTGCTCTATATTCCCAAAAGACAACACATTTTATAACATTAACTTGATTAAGGTTTGGATGGCCCACGGGCTTCTTAAAGCCCACAATGAAAATGAAGATTTAGAAACTATTGGCATGCAATATGTAAAAGAATTAATGTAGAGATCTTTCTTTCAAGATATTCAAGATTTAGAAAATGGTGTCTATTCATTTAAAATACATGATCTAATGCATGATGTTGCCGTATCATTGTTTCAAAATGAGGGCTTAATAGTGAAAGGGAGTAACCAAATTACTACCAAAACTTCTTATCGACATTTATTATATCATTTGGATGCAAGTCAAGTAGAAGTTCCAAGCTTTCTACCTAACTTGGGTAATTTAAGAAGCATTATGTTTTCTAGGTATGTTGGAGAAAATATTACTATTAGCCAATCATTTTTAGAATTAATTGTCTCAAAATTTCAGTTTTTGCGGTTATTATATTTATTTGATTTAGGTATTGAAGCAGTACCTAAAAGAATTGATAATCTGAAGTATTTGAGATATTTGGAACTATCATCTAACCCAAAAATTAAAAAACTTCCAAGTTCTATTTACAAGCTACGAAGTTTGCAATTTTTATCGCTGTATGATTGCGAGAAACTAGAAGAGTTAACCACAGATGTTAAGCACTTGATTAGTCTCAGATTCTTAGCCTTAACCACAGTGCAAAAGCATCTACCAAATAATGGAATTGGCTGCTTGAATTCTCTTCGATTTTTAGTTATTGGCAATTGCAGCAAATTAGAATATCTGTGTGAAGATATTTGTCGCCTGAGAGTCATTCGAATACTACACATTTCTCAATGTCCAAGTCTTGTCTCATTACCACGTGGTGTAAGAAGCCTAAGCTCATTAGAAGATCTTCGTTTGATAGATTGTGTAAGGCTTAATCTTGATTTGAGCATAGGATCAGATGAGCAACACAATCATGAAGAACTCAATAGCACAGGGCCTCCCCTTCGATTGCTTGAAATTGATAATTTACCACAATTGGTGAAATTGCCGCAATGGCTTCTTCGCTGTTCGACAAACACGCTGAAAACCTTGCGTATTGGTAATTGTTCCAACTTGAAGGCACTACCAGAGTCAATGCAAAAACTTCAAGCTCTTCGGGTTTGGAATTGTCTTGAATTGTCATCTCTACCCAAGGATATCAATCATCTCATCGCTTTGAGAGAACTAATAATTAAACACTGTCCTATACTGACGGAAAGATGCAAACCAGAAGGAGGTGAAGATTGGCCCAAGATTGCTCATATCCCGAAGATTGAACTTGATGGAGAGGTTATCAAGTCAACCGAAAATTAGGTATGACCAATCCATATCTCTTCTCCTTAATCAGTTAGTAGGCAAATATTCTTGACATATTTATTTGTTTCAAGTCAAAACTTTTGGTAACAATTTGATTGGGTTATCATCAGATATGAATTTCAAAATTTGAACAGCTACAAAACTTAACTTCTTTGTTTCTCCTTCCTTTCTTTAATCTCAAATGTATGCAGGGGAAACTTGAATCAAATGTATGAGTTTTTAATCTCATAAATTCTTCAATTTCCATGAATTATGAACCCTAATTCAACCAATTGACTGGAGGATTTATCCATTTTACTTCTTCTATGTATTAAGCAATGGTGTTCGATCTACACCTTCATGTTTTTTCAGGTACATATCATTTAGTTTTTAGATTATACAATTTTAAAGATTGTTGGGTTTTTAAAGATTATACAATCTTGATTTGAGCACAGCTTTGAGGGAACTAATAATTAAAGGCTGTCCTAAACTGAGGGAAAAGTGCAAACCAGGAACAGGCAGGTATGACCGTATGACCAATCCATATCTCTTCTTCTTCATTTGGTTTAAAATTAGTACTAACACAATACTTATCCTATTCTTTGTTTTATATGTATGCAGGGAAAACTTGAAATAGCCTAATTTGGAGCACTAATTCCACTGAATTACAGGAGGGGTTATTCATTTTAGTTCTTCAACATATTTAGCATTGATGTGGGATCTATTGTCTTCATGTTTTTCAGGTACAAATTATTTGGCTTTTAGATAGTACAAATTGTTGGATTTCTTAAATATTTCTTAGTTTTCTGCTCACCTTAAAATTAACCTCATTTGTAAACATATATTGTAGGTAGGTCTCATGGAGATTCAGCCGAATGGTGCAGTTGGTAAAGCATATATTCCTCTGTAATTTGATTCAGAATATCATGTTTACAATTATAATTCAGCCTTTACCAGTGAATATAACTTCTCATGATCTTATTTTTTTAAATAAATGTTTGTGAATGTAGAGAGTTTTATGTTTATGTTTTAATTGTTTTATGGCAACACATATTTATTCCAATAAAGTTTCAGATTTTATTTCTATTTAGGTTTCAATTATCTCAGTTTTTTTTTTTTCCTTTTTAATTTTATCTTCATCCTTGACGTTGTCATCTTAAAATTTGAAATATAATTTTTGCATATTCATCTTTCTTAGTAAGATACATGATAACTTGAACATGAAATTCTATAAAATAACTTGAAGTCAAACATTGTTTTTATTGTATGTGTAGATTGAAGAGAGAAACGAGCTTAGGGATCCATAATACCTTAGTTTTAATATCTGGGATCCTAAATTTTCTTATTGAAAGGGGAAAAGAAAAAATAGTTGTTGAAATTCTGTTCTACGAAGGATTAGATTACAGGGTGTTGATATTTGTGATGCAAAACAATGTCCTTATGATTGCCAGTAATGTCCTTGGATTGAGCTGTCTTTGGAGAAACTTGGCCTATAACAAGAGTGCTCCACACTGTAAGCTGCTTTTTTTTTCCGGTGTTTGATTTTTTTTTCTATCATTTGGTGTACTGCAATATTTCCCTAGCTGATTCATTCAATACTGATCAATCTTCCTTTCCCTCTGGATATCCTAGAAATGTTGTGCTCAATGTTAGCATGCCATCTGACATTGAAGAATATAAAAGTTTACAGACAATGTAAGTTAGTATTATAATTCCATGAGTGTGTCTCTTATTGTTTATGTGGGTCTTCTTTAATGGTTTCTTTCCCTTTCTGCAGGGATTTGGTTTTCAACAACTTAATTGTCAAATTTCAAGTGCTTTGTTCAGCATTGATACTCTTACTTGTAAATTTGTTGAAGCTTACCTTCATATATTTAAGATTTGACCATTTTATTTAAGTTAGTTTTTTTTATTTTAGATTTTTATCTTACCCTTATTTTCTTGTTTAGCATACATTATTTTGTTTGTTGTTTCTATGGCTAGGTTTCTTGGAAACAATGGCCTATCAGGAACCATTCCTCAGCAAAAGGCTGTATATCTTAAAAACATGTAAGCTTGAGCTTCAGTTTTCTTGAGAATTATGCATATATATCATGTCAAATTAGATGGATGTTATATGTCAATATTCGTTATATCTTCCTTGGAAGTTTTAGAGGCTCAAATGTCAAAGAGGTATTGGTGCCAAATGCTTCGTGAATAGATTAAGAAGAAAAAGAAATAAATTTTATCATACAAACTGAAGAAGAATGAACAATGCACTACTGCTACAAATATGTATCTTGGTGTTAGTCCATCCCATTAATTTTTAAAAATCTAGACAATAATTGTAAGTAATTGATGAAAACAATTGGAAGTCTTGACTGAATAGTTTCTTTCCAGATTGATGTGCATATGTTTCCTATTCATCTGGTGTTTCCAGATCATTCATCTGGTTTTTAAATTCCATTTTGTTCAGGGATTTATCTTACAATTATTTCTCGAGTTATGATTTGATGTACTACATCCCTAGCAAGTATACTTCATACTTCGAAGTATAATTGATCTTTGCATTGGACTGAACAGGAATCTAGTGGCCAGCAATTTCATGTTTGACAACTCAAACATCTGGTTGGTTATAGTTCCTTTTTCAAAATATAAGATGTCAGATTTTTTCTTTTGAAAGAATGCACTTGCTGAAAGAAAAAAATGACTCAACATATATAGGCTCAGCAATGGGATATGCTGCGCTTTAACAAACATAACTGGTAATGTTCTCTGTGCTTGCCAGTATTCTCCCCGGATTGAATTGTTTGCAGAGAAATTTCCCCTGCAGTAAGAATGCTCCATGTTGTAAGCTTCTTTCTTTCAGCTGTATAACTGTTTTATAAAATTTAGTATATTACCAATTTACCTTTCTACTATATTGCTGTTGTTGCTTTGTAAATTGTTTGTTCATAGCTCTAGTTAGGATAACAGGGCCAAACTGATAGTGTAGTATACGTTTGCAATCTGCAGATTCAAGTTTTGCAATCTAGTGTGGTGGTGAAGAAATGAAAGTTGATAGCATAGTGTATAAGGCTGATAACAATGATATTGGTAGAGCTTCTTCTAATCTACTTGATGCAGAAAACGGGGAACTAGTGATGCTGATTTGTTTTCTGATCGACAATTAACAGATTCAACACACATGTTCAAAATACCAGCTCACAAGTGACTGGAACTGTTGCCCCAAAGCTTTATCAGTCTTCAAGGCAATCCTCTGGATCACTTAGATATTATGGACTTAAGTCTGGAGAATAGACCTTACAATGTAAGCGTGTCCTTTGTTGAGGCAACGTTTTGGTAATCAAGGCTCACAAACATGGAGGAGTCTTGGAAGGCATGTTTTTTATATCTATGCTCAGGTGAACTTGCTGGAGAATTTTGGTTCTTGTCCTTGAATACACAGCTTCTACCATTGCAATTTCATCTATTTACTCTCGTAATTGATCCTGTAGGGAACTCTCCAGTTAATAAAAATTTGGCATATCAAAAAAAGCAGGCGGAAATAGTATCGCAATGACAAAGAAATGTAATGTTAATGCATTTGAGAACCATCTTGAAATCCACCTTTTTGGGTTGGTAAAGGGATTTGTTGCATCCTAGTGTCATTCCAGGTACACTATGTAATTCCTTTGGGCATTATATGATGTAAGATGAGTTAATAACGATTGTACATTATATGTTTTCTGATATACATAAAGCTGAATTTTCCTACCCAAAATTTCACACCATCGTTAGTTCATGTTAGAAGGACCAAACTATGATGATTGTTGGTATTGTAGTAGGTCTCGGAATTTCAGGCCTGATACTGATGTTTTTAACTTTCTACATGTAGATAAGAAGTAATAATGATGTTGCAGAAGACAAGTGTCCAAGGGATTTTTAAAATAATAATAGTTGAAGTCTCGTAAGTCAAGCTTGCTTGAGAGATATGATTTATGGTCATAGATCTACTACTGCAGGATACGCTTTCAATCGAAGGGCGATATCTATGAAGCAACTTCCACTAGGATCCCATCAAAGGAAAAATCAGTTTGTTAATGAAATAGCTACCATATTTGTAGAGCAACATTGCAATCTTTTTATTATCCGGTTGCTACATCAAGGGAACTTGACGCCTCCGTGTAAATTAGTATCTTGAAAAACAAAGGCCTCAATCAAGTATTGTTTAGTATGAAGACACTAATTGATAATCAATCTTAGTTTACAATTTCTATTGTGCTTTTCTTGCAAGCAACTGTAACATTAATGTTTGTGATTTTTCTCCTATGATTTATAATATAAAATTTGAAAGTTTCAAAACAAAATAATAATTCTAAAACTTCATGTTCGGGAAATCATCTTGCAAAATGCTCTAGGTTTTGCCTTTCGTCACATAATCCACATCACAAACCTGTATGTAAAGTCCCTCCATCTAGTGTTCTGGTGGTGGATTGGATGGAATCGTTTAAACTTTATGCTATAATACCATTTGTTGGACACTCGAAACTTAATAAATGCTAATTGGGTCTTTTCCACAAGAAAATCATAGACCCAATAACATTTATAGAGTTCCCGAAGCATTTTGGGTCAAGATGGACCTTTTAGATACAACATGTCCATTGTATCAAATAAGAGAACCTTAAAAAATCTCTACAATCTAGTGTTAGATAAGAACTTAGTTGAATCTAGACTCAGGCTTGTTTGAATTGATCAAAAATGTCATTGGTGAGATTAATAGTATCACTGGTAAGAAAAATAATAGTACAAGTGGGATAAATAGTGTTGTTAGAGCGTGATTTGAACTAAATTGTAATCTAACTACCCAATTGAAACTCTAGTTCGAATCAAGCCAAACACCAATTCAAACCAAACTAACTCAGTTCGGATCTACCCTTACTAGAAGCCAACTCCATAGCTAATAATTGCAATTGCTTAAAACAACTTTTCCCACCAGTAGGCATCTTCAACTTCAACACTTACTAAAGTTGAGGGATTGTTGTTACTAGTATAATTGATTCCAATGAGATCTCCATGTAACAATTCATTGCGGATATATGTTGATCCACTTATGTTCAAAGCATGCTTTTAAAAATCAACGCTTCGATCATTCGAACCGTCACCTGCTAACAAAAACAATTACATTCATTTGAAAACCCTTTTTAAAGTAAAATCGGATTGGATCGGACGATTTGAACTAGGTTACATAAAAAATTAATTTTTTTAATTCATTATTAGGACTTAAATCAAAGTTCTCATGTATCAATTTTACGCATGTATACCATCAAACTAAGTTTATTTTAATGATAAAATAATTCAAATTATATATTTAATGATAAATTATACAAACTTATTATAAATATTAATTTTAAATAATTAACTAGTCTAACCAAGAGTCAAACGGCCAAACTATCCCCTCTATTGAGCTAATGTCCAATCCAATTCTAAAAATATTGGTTTAAAGTGTCAAAATATTGCCCTGTTGGAATTTTCCCACTCAAATTGTTTTAGGACAAGTTGAACTTTGAGAGATAATCTAACAAAAGGGATTTATGCAAGAATCTCTCCACTCAAATGATTGAAATAAGGTCTAATGACTCCAAAACAAACAATTATTTATTGGTCTTTGTAATCTCACCATAGAGATAATTACGTGATAGATTGAGCATACGAAGTTCCAGTAAAGTTCTTATTTTAACAGAAAATAGATTCACAAATAGCCTACTATAAATTTGAAATAATACTCAATTATATAGTGATACATCATTATTAATAAATACTCATTATAAGGTCACATAGTCTCACTCATGCTTAAAACAACATAAAAGTAAGAGTAAGATTAAGTATACTGAGTTCTAATTCAAAGTACATGAGAAAAATGTAAGTCATAATAATTACTTTCATGTGACTTTTTTAATACTCTAACCAGATATTTTTATTTTCAATATTTATTGACATTCGTATATGAATTTGAAATCAAATTATTTTGAGTTGACGGATTCCTTCTTGACTATCACTTGTTTCTGCATACAAACAACGGATAACCAATCTGGCTTATTATACATGACATGAATAGTTTTATATTTTTACACTATATAAAACATATGTATCCACATTAGATCCAAGTGTAACATCTCAGGCTGAATGATTAATAGTACACTAAGGCAATCCTATGATGAATTATTAATTACATTTTACATATCTATGTGATTCATCGTTATTAGTCATACTTAAAAAATAATTCATTAACTATTAATTCACATAATATGACTTTCACAGTCACTCCTACTAATATCATCTCATGATAGTCAATAGAGGCATTTAGTGTGCCTATTGTGCAATGTCATTACCTAATTGGCATCACATACATAGTAAACGCTTCAATGATTTGATCTTCCAAAGTCCATATCATCCAACAATTCACATGCACACAATATAATTAATGAATAAATAAATAAAATGAGGTATACCATACATGTGAAATACAAAACACTTCTTTTATTAATATTTAATACAAGATGAAATGCCCTGAAAACGATAATATGATTGGTTTCTACGACATGCACTAACAAATTTATCTAAGGAAACATAAATCAACATAAAAATATATGTTAACATAGGAAACCATATATATAGGATATACTCGAACATAGGAAGCCATATATTTGGAATATATTCTAATATATTTCAACATCCCCTCAAACTCAAGTTAGCAAAAGATTTGTCAAATTGAGTTTGTAATGCAAGTCAAAAGATGAAGGCTTCTGCTAACTAATCAATAAAAGATATGAAAGTGAGTTAAAGGGTGTCACTGACAAAATGATAACATAAGAATATCAAACTAATGAACCTATCTTTTCACATAAATGAGGGTGTGAGTATACCAAACTAATAAATTTATCTTTCTCATATAGGTGACGGTGTGAATATAACAAACTAATAAACTCATGCTTCTACACAGGTGATCGCACGAGTATGCCAAATTAATGAAATCATTTTTTCACATAAATAATGGTGTGGGTATACCAAACTAATGAACTCAACTTTTCACGTAATTGATGACATGAATGTGCAGTTACATTAATGAACTCATTTTTTTACATTGGTGGCGATGTAAGTATGCCAAAAGGAAATACTTACATGAATGTTTGACTTTGATATTATGATGAAAATTGAATAAATTGTTTTTTTTGGTATATAAAATTGTCTAAACGATATACAAATTTATAAAAGTCCTAAATTCTCTATAAGAAAACATAAATCAACATTATAAATATACAATAATGCATAACAAGAAAACATATATTAAAAATATATGCTAATCTAGGAAAACATATATCTAGGATAAAGTAGTGTTATGTATACAACGTTTTTTATAAATAATAACGTGTCATCATTCGATTAGATAATTAAAAATTAAATATAAATAATATTCAATCACATGAGAACATATTATTTTTATACACAAAATTTTACATATAGTTTTATTAATTTTAGATATATTATAACATAAAAAATCATATATTTAAAATATATTTTAACAAATTCTAACTATACCAATAATGATGAGTTCTTATATTATTTGAATGTTTAATTTTAAATATAGTAATGAGTTATGTCATCACAATGCACAAATTTTGGGCATAACCTTAAATTTTGTGGGTTATGTCACGATCAACAAATAAAATAAGATATCTCATTGCCTCAAGGGAAGACTTGCACAAATTAGAAAATTAATTTTTTATAAATTAAAAAAGTATATTTTTGCAAACCAACTTACAAAAATGCCTACGAAAACGACTCATTGTACGTGGGTCTTGAGATTTGATAGAAACAATGCAATTCATGACATGCTAGTTTTTGTTTTAATTATTTTATATTTAATTTAAAATTATTTAATAATATAATAATATATCATAATTATATATTATTTAAATTAATTAGGCATTAATGATGGTGGTCAAATAAAATATCTTAAAATTTTAATGTTTATATCAATTTTAATTTTAATTATAAATGCAATTTTCATTGAATTTAAATTTCATTTGGAGTAGAAGACAATCCTCTTTAAATGCCATGAAAGTCTTTATCCTATCATCACATGAAACCGTGAGCATCTTCCAATTAATGCAATTTAATGTTGGGATTTTCCATTTCCACGCTTTCATTTCATGTCCATGTCACAGCAACTTGCCTAACGCCAATCTCGCAAAAACGACACCCTCCTCATTTATTGCCTGATACTGAAAGTCACCGACGCGTCGTACATACGTCTTAACCCCCATTTATTGCCTCCCACCACATTCCGACACGTGGATCCATGGTGAGTTCATTTCAGGCTGTTTTAAATGCCCCGATGTTGACGTTGCGTGTTTATACAAAAGTCAATTATTTCTATACATCCCTTAATATGAAAAATTACCTCAAAGTCCTGTAATTTTTAAATTAGTGAAATACCCCTTTTCCCTTGTCTATTTTTTTCACGTCTAAACCTTTTTAACCAATTTTTTTTTATGAATTATACGGATTAATTAAAACTCAATTTAATGCAAATTTTCTCCTTATTTCTTACTTTAAAAACCTTGGATTTACAATAATTTTTATATGTAAAATTCAATCAAAACAAAAAATAATTCAACAAAAAATATGATTATTAGTTAATAAAAATTATTTATTAGTTATAATAAACTATAATTAGTATATTAAAACCATTTATTTTGTTAAAAATAATGATTTTTTTATAGGTAGAAAGTTCAAAAATAAAAAGCTTTATAGATGTAATCATGTAAATATTTATCATAGATTTTAGAATTGAATATTTTCAATAAAACATGTATTTCTTGATTGCATTCGTGGAATAAAATATTAACTAATATAGTTTAATATCAATAAAATATAAAATTATATTATTTTAATTAATTTCTCTAATAATATTAAGAATGTAATTATAAATTCAATTATAATAAATTTTTAAATATTTATAAGTGATAAAATTAAATCAACACTTAGAAAAGTTTTGTTGTACTAAAATGTGATGATTCGATGACCATTAAAAAATAGTTTTTAAAATTTATTAAATTATTACTACTACTTATCATAATGCTTTTAGAATTTGAAAATTGATGGAAAAGTTGAGGGGTTTAAAGAAATATTTAAAAGATTTGGTGAATAAAAATGTCCTAGGATGAGGTGGCGGTGATGTCATCCACATCTAGCAAAAGACTTTCGGTCCGTCACAGGATTTTGTATTAATGACACTTGACCATCCAATCAAATACCCACTTTCTTTTTTGATAGGGTTGAATTGGAGCAATTTGACCCATTATCTATACAAGCTTCATTTTTAGTTAGTAAATACAAGAACGAAAAAAAAGGGCATATGAATTATATGAATATAATAAAATGAATAATAAACAATATATTTATAAAAAAAATTCTTAGAATTTTTATTAAAAAAAAAATACAAAATATATATATATATAGATTTAATATAACATATCATTGATAATATATTTTTAAAAATACAGTAACATTATAATGATTTTAGTACTTTTTTATGAATCTCTTATTGAAAAATCAATATCACAATTGAAATATAAAATATTTATTTAACTATTAAATCTAATATAACATAATACATAATCAAAATTCTTTATATAACAAATAATGTATCAGTTAATTGAAAAAAATAAACAAATTAATCAGTTTGAATTTCAAACTTATATCAGAGTAAATCTTTGTACAGGCTGTAGGGGAAGAAAATGCAAAATTAGAGTTGGAAATTAAAAAAGAAATATTGTTAGGTTTTTTTTTAAATAGCAGTGACATTTTCGTAAATAATTAAAAATAAAATGGATAATTTTGTATTTTAAGTTTAGTGAAAAATTAAAAAATATGACACATAATTTGCGTTTAATATGGGAATGACCTAAAACACATGTTTAACATGTTTTAAGTTTAAAATTTTTTTTAAACATGTTTAATACATGAATAATACAGGAACACGAATAATTTGTAAATTTACTAACTAGGGCTTTATTACAACTTTCAATCAAAAACCTGTGACAAATTTGGTTTGAATAATGATTTAAATATGTTTAAGTTATTGAACTGAATTAATCCAAAATTAAATTAAGTAAATTGTATCAAATTACAATTTATTGGTTGGATCGGAAAGATATACTATTTATGTTGATGTCATGATAACATCAATA
Organism: Mangifera indica; assembly: GCF_011075055.1. NCBI lineage: Eukaryota > Viridiplantae > Streptophyta > Magnoliopsida > Sapindales > Anacardiaceae > Mangifera > Mangifera indica. The sequence continues at coordinate 15,563,941 of NC_058146.1, forward strand.
TAAATAAAAAAATTTTATATGCTTAAATTAGATATACAATTTTATTATTTATTTATTTAGTGACAAAAACGTTTCATCAAAATTTCAATAGTTTTGATTTGAGTCTATTTTTTTAATCATAATTAAGATGTCTTGTCAACTTGAGTTATTTATTATTTTGTTATTAAAGATTGTCAAATAATTAATAATTTGAATTTATAGTTATATGTTTCCATCATTTATGAATTTTCGTGGGGCTCACGCTACTTGCGGCTTCTCTTTATTATTTTATTTTACACATGCGAAACAATTTGTCTTTTTTTTTTTTTAGTTTTTTTAGTTGAAAACAGTCCTATAGAAAATTCTTCTCATATCTTATACAAATAAATATAAATTACGATAAAATTATATGAATTTATAATACGTATAAACGATGAGATATTATCATTTGTTAAATAATTTTAAATAAAATAATTATTAATATTATTAATTATTAATTATATAAATAAATTGTACAGATTAATATGGTTGCATACTATTAGGTGAGTTTTAAGTGAGAGAAAAATTAAACAATCACATAACCTAATTACAAATAATCACTTCAGTTTATACTGATATATTAGTATAATTTATTTATATATATAATTTTATTATAAAATAATATTTAATTATATAATAATATATTATTATCGATATCTAAATTAATACTTATTCATTTAATGAGATTTCAACAACTTAAATAGTCAAAATTAAACATTTTTCCATGTGCAATAGCACTTAAAATGGTGTGATTTGACCAAAAATTGCATATTAAGTGTGACTTTGACCATATGATTGTATCGTAAGATGGTTGAAATCACATTAAAATGTATGATTTGATCGGATTTGATAAAATTACACTTCTTTTTATATATTATTTTCTATAAAAGATATTAAACAAATAGAATTATGATTATTATTTTGTTTTTGAAATAAATAATTAATTTGATAGTTTCAATAAAAATAACATCTTTAAAAAGAATATTCAAAAGTTTGATATTTTTAATAAAAAAATCTGAAAATTTAGCCTCTTTTATAAAAAAAAAAATTAATTTGATATATATAATAGAAAAAATAAAATTAACTCCTTCAATAAAAAAAAAAGGCAATAATATTTATGCAAATAAAATAGTATTTAGATATAACTTTGACGAAATTAATTTTCGGATATAATATTCTCACAAAATAATTTCTATTTTGGCTGTTATCATATTGACTAACATTAAAAATAATATTTTTATGAAAAAATTAAATAAATATTCAAGAAATTAATGCTTGATGTAGTACTAAAGATTTTCCATGGCAAAATCCAATTCTTAATGGAGAGAAAGAGAAGCCAATTCAATTTTGGCTTTATCCCGCTGAAAGGTATAGTCTAGTATAGTGACGGTAGCAGTTGTGGTTGTATAAATTATATATGTATTTATTTTTTATATATAATTTATACATATAAATAATATATTATTATATAATTAAATATTAATTTAATTTAATTTAAAATTATCTGAATTATATATTTTGAGAACTGTGATAACTTAAAAATTCAACGCACTGGGCAGAAGAAACGGCTTCCCTTCATTAATATTTCTATAACTAAATCACATGGCTGGCAAAACCAATTTCAAAAAAATATTATGCCAACCAAAGCATAAATCATGCAATAAAAATAAAATTCAACAAAATTACAGCAAATTTAAACCTGACAAACCCAATAATCATGCCTATGCATATAATATAATCTTTCTATAAATAAATAATAATTATAATAATAATAATTCAGGTAATGCTGAACCTAATTTACACTTTGAAAACTGTGTTTAATTTCACTGTACATGAAGAAGTTGAGATAATTTTCTTCAGAAGGATGAGTTCAGATCAATTTTAGCCTTCTTCGCCGCCTGAAACGGCACGGTGGTGTTGCAACGAGGGCACTTGGGATTTGCTTTTAACGTGACTACATAAAGCAGGCAGCCAGGGCAGCCTGCTGCGAACATTCCAGGGCCTGAAGATGAAGACGAAGATGAAGAGACAGAGGGCGGCCCTGGAGAATAAGAGGCTTGTTTTTTCTCCAGGGTCCGTTTTTGGGCTCTTTGCAGTGCGGATTTGACCTTGTCCAGAGTACAAACACTTTGGTAATGGCTTGACGAGGATTGCAGCTTCAAATCCAGGCAGGTCTCTTCCAGAAAGTGGTTGATCTGCGGCGGTTGTTGCGGCGGCGGATAGTTCAAATCCTGGAAATCTGCATCTGGGTTTGTTTCCGGAGGCAAATTCTTCCTGTTATCCGAATTTTCTGATGCAGAAATTGACGATAACGGCGTATTTGGTGACTTGCATCTCGCCCGTTCTTCTCCATACTGCTAAAAATACCAAAAAGAAAAAAAGCTTCAGAATTTCTCATCATATTAACCGATTCAACTCATCTGAACGGTGAATAAAGACGAACAAACAGGCCTACCTTTGAACCCAGATCCGATTCTGAGTTGGAAACCTTGGAAAGGCCTCCAAGCAAGTCTTTGGTGATTAAAATTTCTGAATTGGAGTTGCTTTCTTGTCTCAGACTGAGAAAATATGAAACATCGGCAGCCATTTTCGAGTGGTTTTCAATTTGCAGTATCAGAAAAAGGAGGCACGGAAGCAAGAGTATTTATAGGCAGACAGAGAGAAGATAGGGCTATGAAATCAATGCGAGGAAAATTGTAAAGTGGGGCTCCAGATAATTAAAGATCAATTAATTATCACAGCTAGTTCGAACGCTGGCCTCTCCCGTTTCTATGTTAAATGACAATCATGCCCCCATCTACTGTTGTAACTACTTTGTATTTTTGGAAAGTGATGTTACATATATTTATAATGTATACCAATTTTAATATAATAATTATGATATATTATCATATAATTATATATTAGTTTATCTTTAATTCAAAATCAATCAATAGTATAATTACATATCATTAATTAATACTCAAATTAAAGTTCAATATACGTATTTATTATAAGTATATATAATTTTATTGTTTTTAAAATACAGTGGTAGTCAACAATTTTCATCATAAATTATTCTTACTAATCATTCGAAAGTGTGGTGAGATGATTCGAAGATAATTTTGTGGATATGAAGTTAAAATCTCAATTTTGAATGATCTTTTGGATTGGATTTGAACTAAACCAATTCAAATTTGATTTAGTGTTCAGTTCGAACAAATTTAATTTAAGTTAAAATAGCTCTCATTTGAGTTTAAATTGACCAAACAAAAATATAATGATTATGTAGAAAGCAATAATAGATTCATCTTTTTCAATGAGTTTTTATTTTTTATATCAAATTTTTTTCCTTTTTTAGTTTCTTCTTCAACACTTATTCTCCGATCTTTTTCGAAGACTTCTCTGGCAATCTCATCTTTACCTCAAATAATTTTTTTTTAAATTCGAATCAAGTTTGATCCGATTAAAATTTACCCCTGACAAGGGTTAAAATGGAAAAGAAAAAGAGAAAGAGGGGTAAAATGGTCATTTAAGTTGGAGAGGGTCAACATAGAATAGATAGACAAATGAAGAGATAAATGATGACAGTGGTGGGTGCTGGATTACATCTTAAGGATTAACGGAAATTTCAGCGTTATAATAAATGGCAGCATTAAATGATTTTATTTTCGGATTGTTCAAGGCCACCCCAAGCCATCCACCCTTTATTACCATTTGTTTTTGGGCCCATTTATTCCTCATCTATCCCTTCATTAATGTTCTATTTATTGTTGCATACAATGTAATTAGGGCTCGATCCCATCAACGATTTGATTTGCTTTCTTATACAAGTTAAAGATCAAATCGACTTAAAAACTGGAATTTAGCTTATTTTAAATTGAATTTAAAATTAAATTATTTTTAATTCTAATTTAACCCCTGACCCATTGTTTTTGAATCAATTTCTAAATAGGAAAATAATTTATGATATTAAATAATAAAAAATTTGTATAAAATAAATATATTTATATATTTGTGTACTACACTATTTATATTACCGGTCAAATACAGGAGAGTAGGACTTTTGCACATTGATTGAAGGCCAAAAGACCCATTCAAGAGACAACATCGACGATTGAAAGTTCGTCCCACAATTCGCCTCTTTTGGTGTCTTATTTATCTCTCTAGACGATTTCTCTTCCTAAGCATCATCTTTGTCCTTTTAGACAATTTCCCTTCCTGAGGGTCTTCATTCAAGCATCTTCATCTCCCAAGTGTCATCTTTATTCGAATGTCTTTATCTTTTGAACGCCGTCTCCATCCAAACATCTTTGTCTCTTAAGCGTCATCTTTGTCGAAACAGAAAGATCGATGGCAAGGGTCAACTATCGATTGAAACAAAGGAGGTGGTAGGAGAAAAAAAAAAAAACCTTAGGAAAAAATGATAATTTTTCAAAACTTTAGGTGTGAGGATATGTTAGTTTTCTAGAGTAGAGAGAGAATGAAATAAAATTTTAATTTTTAAAATTTTTTTATTAAATAATAATTTTAACAGAATAGTATGTATTTAAATTTTTAAAACTTTATAAATAAAAATTTGATGTTGATCCAAGAATGAAATCTTGTATGAGTGGTGCCTAATGAATAGAGTGTTTATTGTGAATTTCATTTAAGTTTGACTTTATTAATTGAAAATTTTCCGCACATGATAGAAAAATTATTTGTGGTTTATAATAATTCATGTCTATCTAAATTTATTATTGTGAAGTACAAAATTATTTCTGAGTCTCAATTAATTTTCCTATTGAAGACTTAGATCCTATGACTGCCCTTCTAGGCAGGGCTGGTTTACAATAATGGTTTGTTATTACGGGGTAGTTCTCATAAATGATCATATTAATGACATATACAATATTTGAATTTTCGATCTAGATATTATAAAGTTGGATTTTAGAATTTAGTAGCGTGAAGCATTTACCAACAAAGAGATCACTCTACGAGTCGAGAATATAACATTTACACGTATGATATGTTAGTATAATTATCTAAGCATAACATAATATATATTACTCTGGAAATGTAACATTTTATGATTGGATGGTTGTATTAGTATCTGTCAAAAGGATTTTTTTCTTAAAGAGATGCTCTTCCTACGGTTGAAAATGAATCAAATGTAATTATTTCATTTCTTAGTATTCTTTTACTAGAATTTTTTTTTTTTTTTTTCTGAATTTCAACAATGAATTCAAGAGAAATTTAGGTGGGGCATGAAAATTTTTGGATTTATATATAAGGACATTTTAGTTATTTCAGATAAATGAAACATGTTTATTTAATGTTTAAATTTTGGGATAGTTCGCTTAGAACCCTAATGTTTAGGATAAGTACTTTAATATCCCGCAAAATTATGTGCCATCAAAACATTAAGGCATAATCATCAGGGTTAATTAGGATCTAAAAAGTTCGAAAATAGGTAAAGACGTTGCTCTCCTTAGTGTAAAGATCATCATTCAAAGGTTAATTGAACCATGATTTTATTTGTAAATGTTGGTTAGCTTACTTGAATAACATAACTTATTAAGTACTAGACTTGCAAATACTATTATTGAGTAGTGGCTAATGGAGGGGAGCAGGGTCAAGTGACCCCCCTTACCAAAGGTGGCGATGAGCCATATCAAGTTAGTTTTGAGATAGTCTATTATGCCTACAGATCATGTTAAGTCAAAACTCACCCTGTAACAGGTTGAGTCACTTGTAAATTTATTAAAACTCACAAAATAATTTTAAAATTTTTTTTAATGACTTGTTATTGTGACAAGTTGTGTGAGTCAACTGTGTGCTAGATATCCATACTTGTAACACAATTGAACAATCTACAGACCTGACACAACTTATTATAGTAACGAATCATACTTCAAAAGACGAGAATAAAAATAGGGGATTCGGGCGGCTCCAACCCCTTACCATATTTACCCCATACGTTTGAAATTATTATTATTATTATAATATAAAATATCAATAAATTGTTTAAAAATATATTTGATCATTTTAAATTTTATTATTTATCATCCACTCCAATTTAAAATATCAAATACTATTGATTGGAAGTTACAAATCAGTTCTAGCATTTAAGAATAGTCTGGTAACTTATTGGAGATGAAATTTTTCTTTAAATTCAAAACTCCAATTTATTGATATTTGTTGATGTTAATTAAAAAGGAAAATATGAAAAATTTATATAATAAATTTCGTAAATATGGTAAAAAACAAATTATTAATTGGTCATTGCATCCTATGATTTTTGGCAATGTTTTTGGAACTTAACGAGATGTCAATCTGATAGAGAGGCAGTTTAGTCTAATTTATGGTTAGATTAGTTAACAGTATAAAAATACTCAATCACATGATAATACAATATTTAAATACCTAATTGAGTACTTAAAGCTGAGTACATATAGTTTTATTAGATAAAAAATCTTTCCATCTCTATCACGACAATACGTGTATTTGTTAATAAATTGTTGTATCACTTGTACAAAATAGGGGTTAGCAAAAAAGATAAAATAATAAAACTTTCATAAAAAAGATTTGGGTTCAAAACTCTGTCATTACTATTAAAAACTTGACTTAACCAACACAATGATAGTGCGTTTAATCGCTATATCCTGAGATTTTTCAGTTATCAAACAAAATGTTTTTGGTTTATAGAATTTTTTAGCGAAATTGTAGCATTTACTAAAAAAAAATCACTCCAAAATGTGATAATTTATGATTGCATGGTTTTACTCCTATTTGTCGAAGAGATTTTTGTAGGGAGATGATCTTAGACCATTGAAAATGAATCAAATTTAATTGTTTTGTTTGGTAATATTGTTTTACTAGGATCAATAAATCTCTTTTTTAAGGGGAAAAAGTAAAATTATTGGGTTTAATAGTTTCGATAATTTAGTTTAATCTGATCTAGCTTCAAAAAAGTTTTAAAGTAAATCAATTTCTTTTTTGTTGGCAGAAGATAATCCAACCAATCAGATCAAACGATTTAATTCAATTTTTAAACCGTGATCCTTGGGCTTGGGCCTAAGGATTCTTAAGATTATCTCAACGACCAAAGAACACCACAAAGGCTTATTCCCACCCAAGGTTTAACGCATTTTAAAATATATTACCGTAAATTTTAAAAACTGAAATATTCATCCATTATCCAATTTTGATTAGAATTTTGTAATAGAGATAAAGATAAAATTATTATTTAACCACTAAACCCTAAAATTTTAAAAGTTTATATTATTTTTTTCTTTATTTTGAAAAACTAATAATTTTCCCTTAAGTTGAGTTTTGAAATCCATTTTTCCCATCATGGGCAATAGGAGCTGCATGAGAAAATCCAAATGAAAATGATAAAGTTTCTTCAGACATCTGTCCCTGTAATTGTTTAACTCTGGAAGAAATTCCAACAATGTTTCTGAACTTTTCAAACAAAGTTAAAGGATCAATCCTGCCTACTACCCCAGATTACCTTTGGCATCAAAAGCTAACACACACACCATAATTTTAATTGCATAAAAATATTTTAAAGTAACAGAGAGGAAAATTTTCAACCTTTTTCAAGGTGTGGACAGCCGCCAATCTCAAAACAGGATAGGAAGAACTCAAAAAGAGCTGAAGAACAGTAATTACAGGAGTCAATTCTCGGCTGGTCACACCATTGAGCTCAGTTATTCTTAGTATAACTAGTGGGAGTAAATACACTTAAAAGAAAATAATCTACACACCGCAAAGCCTTCAACGTTTCTTCATTTAAACACAGTTCACTAACAGTTACTGCTTTGGGGGCCTCAAAAATCACCATCTCAACCTTATGGCGCAGACCACTCTCAAGAAAATCATAAAAAGGCCGGTCTCCTGTTTGAGTTACTTCATAAAGAAATTAAAAAAGTAAAATAAAAACATTTACCAACAGCAAATCATATGTGCTTCAACAGGAAACATATGCCTGAGTGGTATAACGAATCAAGAGACATTGTGCCAGAGGAGATCGAACAGTTGCCCTTGTCAAACTGGTAACCAACTTGCTGACAGCAAGTCCATCATTCTGCCGGATCTGCGAGTTTTACATTCATCAACCAATTCAGTTTTGATGCAATCTCAACACATGGTTTTAGGGCAGCGGTACAGTAATAGATGCCCAACAGGAACAATCGTACATGCTCGCTGCCTCATAGGATTAGATCATAACATGGCATAGACATACCTAAAATCATTGTAAACGTAATAAAAGTTATAACATCTCGGCCATATGCGAAGTGAAAAGTGAGACACGGGCTATTCCACAGTGACCTCATTAGGAGAGAATGAAAATGCCATATGATTGTGAGTACTGTCTGAGAAACTGTGGATTTGCATAAATGATCTTCTTATGTCGATCCGTTAGTCAAACGAGAAGAGACGAGGATGAGGAATTGTCTTCGTCTCTTCAGCGAATGAAGACGATTTGTCTTTATTCGACAAAACTACTTCGGTGGGAAGACCAACAGCGGGAGAAAAAGATTATGGGAAAGTCGATTGACAACATTAATGGATTCTGGTTGCTAGAGAAAGAAGAAAAAACCTCTGGGAAAAAGTAAATTTTTTAAACTTTTGAGTGGAGAGAAAAATTGTTAGTTTTTCAAATCAAGAGAAGAAAATAATATAAACTTTTAGGGTTTAATGTTAAAATAATGATTTTACCCTATATAACAAACGGTTTTAGTTAAATTTAACACTATATTGATTAGTGTTTGAGTTTTTGAAACTCTACGGATGTATGTTAGAAATGGGTTAAACCTTGGGTGGGAATAAGTCTTTGGGCCTTAAAAGAACAGAGTTTGGTCCAAATATTTACATCATTGGATTTATATACAAGCCCAGTTACCTGGCTAATTTAAATTGTTGGGTTGGCAGCCAGAAGATTGGGTCACTGGACATCTAAAGGAGAAGGTCTGTGGTTAAAGATGGATCCGAACAAAGCCAATTCAGTTCGAATTAGTGTTCAATAAAATTTCAATTGAAATTTCACATCGATATTGTGATTTAAATCCTCTTTAGATGACATTATTTATCAAATTAATATACTATTAATCTTGTTTGTGACTTCTAATGATATTTTTGGTTAATTTGAATTCGATTCGAATCAATATATAACTTATATTCATCTTGTCCATGATTAGGGTTGGACTCGAGCCGAGCCAGCTCAGTTGAGCCTGAAATGAGCCGGGCTTGATCGAGCTCGAGCTGGTTCGAGTTGGCTTGATAGATTTTTCTTTAAAATTTTTTATGCAAAACGATATCGTTTTAAGCAATATATATTAAAAACGATGTCGTTTTGATAACGAAAACGAGTTGAGCCGAATTAAACTCGAGCTCGAAATGAGCCGGTCTTAGCCAAGTTCGAGCCGCCCATATATGAACCGAGCCTAGCTCAAGCTGACTGTGAGCCGAGACTCGGCTCGAATCCAACCTTGTCCATGACTAAAATAGAAGGTGATGGTATAACACTTTCTGAAATATCAGGGGTAAATATGTAATTAATCCATTAATCTTCTGCTTTCCGGCTTCCCTTCAGACCTCATTTTCAAACGACACTGTCGATCGTCGTACAGTCTGCAGCGCGGCTTGTCCTCGATCGCATCGTCGTCGTATCCCGGTGAGAGTTCAAATGACTTGATCTATGCCATGTAATCAATCTTCAATCATCCAGCAATTGATCTTTATATTCTCTTTTAAATATCGTCGCAGAATCTATATGAAAGTATTCACTGTTATGAAAGAAGAAGAGAGTTAGAGAAATGGAAGAAGCTAAGGCTATGGCCCAGCACCAGCAGCAACTTCTTTTACAACACCAGCAACAACAAGCTCAACAGCAGCAGCAGCAGCAGCAACAAAATCAACAACAACAACAATTTCTTCTATTACAGCAACTTCAGCAGCAAGCGCAACAGCAGGCAGCTATCTCTCGCTTCCCTTCTAACATCGATGCCCACCTTCGCCCACCTGGCGTCCAACGTCCCATCACTCTCCAACAACAGAACCCTAACCCTAATTCTAATCCAAATCTTATTGCCAATGCTAATGCTAATTTGCAGCAACAGACTCAGCAAAATTCACAAGTCCCACAACAACAGCAGCAGCAGCAGCAACAACAACAGAAAGGGATGAGGCCGCTGAACCAAATGGAGCTCCAGATGGCATACCAGGATGCCTGGCGGGTCTGCCACCCGGATTTCAAACTCCCTTTTGCATCGCTTGAAGATGCTTGTGAGAGGTTTGTTTGTTATTTAGGGGTTTTGTTTTTAGTTTATGTGTTGTTAAATTAACTGTTTGGTGAAATGTTAGGAACTTTGAGTATGTGGGTTTTGCCTAGGTTGTAGAATTGTGAGTTTATATCTGTCGAAGTTTCATTGCTTTTTGTGGTTTATAATGGTATGAACCGTGCTTTGAACATATGAACTAGGTTGTCAGTGACATTTTATGCACATGTGTCATGACATTAGTGTTAAGTATTGAAAAGTTTCCAATGGATGTGTGAATAATTTTATGGATGCTGTAGGTTGGCAGTCTTATGGACCATTTTAGTTTAGTATTTTTTTGAAATATTGTGCCATATTTATCCAAAAGTGATGTTGACTACATAATATTTTTGGGATCAAATTAGAAATGAATTTGATTAAGAGTAAGTTGTTGAGGGGATTGATGGAGTTTTCCCTTTTTTATGTTCTTGAGGTCAATTTTTCAAATATTGGATACCAGTAAGACATTCTCGATTCAATTGAAGGTGTCTGTGAAGTATTGTTATATAAAACATACCCATGTGATAGCTCCTTTGGTAGAACTGGTGATGGCTTAACGCTGCTCGATATATCAAGTATTCACATGTGTATGATTTTAGTTTGTTGAAATTAATTGGAGTGGTGATTTGACAGATGCATTGATTTTTGGCCATTCTGTTTCAGCACTTCTCTTCTTTGAACCATGATGTAAAACACATATTGATTCAGTGAGAATGTTTATTGCTGTTGATACTCAAATAAATACACAAATAAATCTGTATCTCCTCAGCTCCATGGCATTTGATGTCTTATATTAAATCTGCTGATTCACTTTGTTGAGCATAGATCATCATTGAAGATCAGATAGAATATTTACTATTTCTCATTGAAAGACATTGGAATTGGTGCATAAGATGTGATAGCATTTAGTGCTTCTTGCATGTGGTTTTTGATACATGCTTATCAAATGAATTACTTAAATAGTACTGAAAATAGTAATTGAAGTCTTAAATGTTTTTGAGACAATGGTTCTTAACATAGTAAATTAAGTCCATGTTATACACCAAACTTTTTTCCACATTGATGATTGAAAATATTATGGAAATTCGTGAATTCTCATTTCTATCTTTGCAGGCTACTACCTTATCATGTGATAGCAGACTATGAAGTAGAGGAAGATGATCGAATCCTTGATTCTGACTCAACAGGCCAAATGCCTTCTCGCTCCCAGCAATGGGATAACAACATTGCTGCCAAAGTTGCAGAGTTCGCAGGAACATTTGAGAAACAGGCCCTTGCTTTTAACATTATAACACGCAAGCGAGCTATAGGTGAATTCCGATGTGAGGAGAGGTTGATGATTGAGCAAGCTCTTCTCCAAGAGGAGAAAAGAGCCATACTGGAGCTGAAGGCAGAAATAGAGACAAGGGAGAAGGCTGGTAGAGAGGCTCATGAGGCTAGGTTGCGAATGGCTGCCATGGTTCAAGCAGAGCAAGCTCAATCTGAGTCTCATGCTCGTGATGAAATGATGACTCGAGCACCAATAAGGGCAAGTGCACTTGGCTCCCAAGGCAATGGTATTGGTGTTGACATGGGAGAGCATGAACGAGGTGTTAACCCAGATGAAATGATCAATGGATGGGGAAACAATACACAGAGAGATGAGAAAGAGCCATCTGAAGATTTTTTAAATGATGAGGAAACTGAAAATGGGGAGACAGGCATGCAGGATGAGTGGCGTGAGGTGGGAAATTTTGATTTGAACTCTAGGTGAACCCTCGAAATTTCTTTACAACAATCTCCACTACATGGGAAATCAATCTAAATAAGGTGAGCTTCAAGTTAAATTTGGTAGATGAATTTAATAATTTCCCTTCTGTGAACACATATATCCATGTAAAGTGGGTATATATAGTAGGTTGAATATTATTATCTATAAAAATTGTTTGTTTTGCCTCACATTATTTTTTCTGCGGAAAGTTGCTTGTAAGATATTTTTAGGCGTTATGTTGCATTTCAGAATTGTACACCTAAACCTAGGGTGTAAACAGGTCCAGCTGTTCGTGGTTTAGTTCATTCAAGCCAGATTGAGTTTGATTATTGTCAAACTAACATCCAGCTTAAGTTTGTTGGTGGTCAACTCCGTGAGCTCATGGCTTGACTCAAATCAAATGTCAGTAAATTCTTAAAATTTCAAAAATATACTTACACTCATTAAATCTTTCTTCTTGAGTTATGACTTCGAATATATAAGTAATAGGATTTAAATGTAACTTTTTGGAAGTTATAAGGTTTAACTTTTCGAGTCGAGTTCAAGTCATTTGTTCTTGTATTGAGCTTGAGCCAAGAGCTTCCTAGCTCGATGAGTTTAAACTCAAGTTTTGTCTAAATGTAACAAAGTCGAGGAAGAGACAAGTACTACTTGCTATTACACCTAGAGATAGTAATTTTGCTCCGAATTCAAGGTCCCTAACTCTCTTTTATCCTAACAGAAAGTAGATTCTCTGATAGAAACGAGAAATGACATGAGGACAGGGATGAAAAACATCCTTGCAATTAGGGATGAAGATGCATGTATCCTATCCCTACCCCCATCTCTCTCCCTTTATATTAATATATTTGTTTAAAATAATAACATAACTTTATAGTTTTAGATTATTTATGTTTTTCAAATTTATTTATATTTTTATTGTACATATTAAGATAGCTAATATATTATATTTACGATATTTAAAATAGTGGATTGGTTTTAATTTTATTTACTTTTATTATTTAATATATTTATATTGTGTTTAAAAAGTACGAAAGAAGATTTTTTTTCTACTGCTACGAATAGAGGATAGAAAGGAGATTTTTCTTTGCAGAAAGAGGATGGAGAATCTTTATCATTCCTGAGCCATGAACGGGAATTGATATTTCTTGCAGGGACGAGGATGGGAGGGAGATATCAATCCTCTCCCTGATGCCATCTCTAATTACTCCCCTACCTGAACTAAAGATACCATAATTATTCATTCATTTTTTGATCAAAGAGTCAGTAGTTAAGTTTGACCGGTTACCTGAAATCCGCCGCAGTTGGTAGTTTTAAGTTGTTGGGTAACTATAGGAATTTCGAAATGCTTTTATATGTTTTTATTAATATTCAAACAATACAGTGCAACATGTAAATCAATTAGGATTGAACATAGTTGTAGTTATTAGAAAATATTAAATTAAGATTGTCAAACTTTTGCTGCAGGATTTAGTAATCTGAGTGGGGGTATTTAATATTTAGTTGATCTTAAGAATACACTAAACAATTTCACATGGTATCTATATGAGAATTAGTGATAATAATATTTTGAATTAGCAATAATTGCATATTGAATTATACGATAATATACGAACATTCGTACTTGTGTTTGTATTCACATGATATCTATATGAGATAATAATATTTGAAGGTATTGAATTATCACTTTTTTTCCTTTTAGTAATTGAATTTTATTTTTTTTTATTAAAAAGATTTTTTCTATTTAATATGGGAAATTTTTATTTAAATTAGAATATAAAGAAATAGAATGTAAAAAGGCAATGCATACATCTTTTATATTTTATTAAAATTATTTTTTTCCCTTTTATAAAAATTTAATATTTTCTTTTCTTCATTTTCCCTTTTCCCTCTTTTTTTCATTTCCTAAACAATACTAGTGTGATCAATGGCCCTGCATGCAGATGATTTTGCCGACACCATGGATTACAGACCTACCCCACAATTTATAAATTATAGTGAAAAAAGATAAAAAGAAAATTTCCGACAAAGTTGGGTGAAGATAATTCAATTTAATCCACAATGTTTGAAAATTGACACTCTTACCCACCATTCTAATTGAATTATCATATTTGACTATCTATTACTGAGAAGACAGACTAGAGATCACGATGCAGTAAAGAGGTAAAAAAAAACAAAAAAAATTCTTTGTTTACCTAAAATTGAGTTATGCCTAATAAAATTAATATTATTTAATATATTTTTATCTATCCCGATACAATAAATATATTTATTATAATACGATTATCATCTTGAAACCAAACTATTAGTAAGTAACGTTTTATCCATTACATGATCAAAAATAGATAGTTACACTGTTTATGAGTTTAGGAGCTTTGCCCTTTGCACCTCTGTCTACTCATCAAGGAGTAGGACCCTTATCGACCGACCAAATAATGGTACTCTTATATGTGTAAGTATAGTGTTGTATATATAAAATGGTTGCTAATTCCAATAATTGTAATATTCAAATTATTTTTGGTTGTGAATTTAAATTATTATTTGTGTATTTATGATAATATATCATTAAATAATTAAGTAATTTTAAATTAAAATTAAAAAATTATTCAATCGAATAATAATAATAATAATTATTATTATATAAATTAATAATATTTTTCGTGCATATCATTCTACTCATATTATAAACATGATAAATATTGTATTTGTTATGACATGCCATCCTCAAAAAGTATAAAATGCCCATAATTAAAAGATATACTCTGTACTTTCATATAGCTTTTTGTCAAAGTTGAAAAGATTTTTTCTCTATTCACATAAATATCAATCATAATCATGGGCGCGGAAACTTGGTTAGTTATCCTTGCCATGGAGATCATTGATTGAAAAAGGCCAAACGACTATTTTCCACACAAGGTATGCTGTAATGTCAAGTTTTCATCTTTTAACTATAGAAATATTAAATACCCACCTATAACCGGTTAAATTTAACAAAACTCTAACGGTGATAAATTTAATCTCATTTTCTTCCCTAAAAGTTTAAAAATTAATATTTTTTTCCTAAGTTAAGTTTGAAAAGATCGTATTTCTCCCCTAGGGTTTATTTCCAAATCCTTTCACTTTCTCCGGTGCCATCGTTGGCCGTCTTCCCCTCCCGACGGTTTCTCTTCCACCGATGGCCCCCCTCAACTCTACCACAACCCATCCGACGCAGAGAGACGTCGTCTAGGAAGAGAAATCATCTTCGTCGTTTGGGAAGACGATCGTCTTCCCAGAGGATGACAAGTCGTCTCGTCTTCGTATGGAAAGACGAACCCGACGAAGTTCTTCGTCTTCTATGGCTTCCTCGACGTCGATCAGGTGTCCAAGTGGGAGGAAAGAGATCGCTGGAAAGAGAGGATGCTTCTGGAGGGAGAGGCCGCCGACAATGGAGCTGGAGATTTCAAAACGAAACCCTAGGGTGAAACTGCGATTTTTTAAAACTTAGGTTGAGAGAAAATTTTAGTTTTTAAAGTTTAGGGGGGTAAAAGTAGATTCTATTTTAGTTTAATTTTAATATTATAGAGAAAATGACGATTTTACCCTTATTACCGTTAGAGTTTTATTAAATTTAACTGGTTATGGGTGGGTATTTGATGTTTTCATAGTTAAAAGATGGAAACTTGACATTTCAGCATACCTTGGGTGGGAAATAGTCGTTTGGCCATTGAAAAGCTCCAAAAATATGGCTTGTGGCTGAAGATCTTTCTAAAACACCCAAGTTTCCACACCATTTGTTGGCACATTCAATGTTCCAGAGCCCACCATCTATAGTTGGACAAAGTTAAAAAATGAAAAAAATCAATTCTACCTAGAGTGGATTCTTCCTGTTAATGGACCTATATTTATATCAATTTTTTTTTTTTTTTGTGTTTTATGTAAATATACACTCAATTTAAACTTAACCTAAATTAGAGTTGTGTAAAAAGCATTTAATCCGAACACAACATGTTCTCTTATTGATATAACTAAACTCGAATTAACTTGTTTTAACAAGTTTAATTTATTTTTACGTAAAATGATATATTTACCGAAACAAAATTACTTTATTGTCACTATTGGTTGTAATGCCAAGGCCTACTCTAATGCTAAGGCCCTAGGCACGATGCATATCATCAATGGACAAGTCTTTGTGGGTTTTTAATAGGTTAACTCACCAAAAAATATATATTTTTAATTTTTTAAATTATTAATTTTACTATAGAAAAAGTAGGTCGTGGCATTTCCGTACTAACCCCGGTGAGCCCATTGCCATCTCTAGCAGCAACTTCACAATAAAAACTTTAAATAAACAAATTTTAGCTCCGTTGATTAATACACATTAATAATAAAATTAAGAAAATATATAAATGTAACAAGAAAAATTAAGTAGCACAATAATTAAATATTATATCTTATAAAACATAGTTAAGTATTTATATATTAATTTTGCTATTTTTCAAATAAAGCATTCCAGTTGTCTCAAATTACGAAGGGTCAACTCAAATGACGCGACTTTAAATTATGTCTTATAACCAATATTTTTTGAAAATTTGATATAAATTTAATTCGATCAAATTATTTATATGCGGGTCAATTAATTTATGACATAATTAAAATTTTTAAATTGGTATCAATTAATATGGCAATCAGATAATTGTCAAATTTAATGACTAAAACAAATATTAATCACGACTACTAATCAACTTAATCAACGTTATAATCAAATCTTCGTTCAACCGACAGTTCTTGCTGAAATCACTGAGAAATAACAATTAATTGGATATATTATATGACAGGTACGTAAAGTTTTTCAGGAAAATTTCAATTAAGGAAAATACCAACCGGTCAAGTTGGTAGACTGTACACCATGATATTCCAAGTAAACCCCTTGAGTATGCCTAACATAACCCGTTAAGTTTAGAAAATTGCTTTAGACTCCCAACTAGTCATCAATTGGTAGTACTTTGTCGATAGGCCACTATTATAGCCTCGAGTAAAGTCATGACTACTATGATCTCGTATTTTCTAGTAAAACCACTTAGTTATATTATTAAAGAGTCAAAAACTATTATTACGGTCTCTAATGAAACAATGGTGATAGTCTAACAATAATATTATCTATGGCGGAGAAAAAAGTAAACCCTAAAAGGATTAGTATAAATTTTAAGATTTTTATTAATATTTTATATATATTATAGTGCAGACTTACAAAGTTAGCTAACTCCTATGTGATCCTCTCTCTAGAATGGGATATTTTTGTGACCACTTGTCATATGGTCAATTCCACCAATTTTACTATATTGTCCTCTCTAATCACTGGTCCCTACAATACTACTGCAACTTAGAACTCACATGTCTTTTTGTGTTGAATTATAGGAGAGAAAAAAGTTTGTTCTATACAACTAAACTTGAGCAAAGCGGGGAGGGAAATGCTAATAAGAAAGGGGCTTGTTAAAGTTAAGATTCACAAGACATTAAAATCATTTCAACAAGGGTAAAATGGGTATTTTCTTGCTTTACATGTTCACCAACTGATAAGTTTTATGAACTCAAACGAACAGTGATAGAGGGACTCGGATTAATTAACCTTTCTTTAGTTTGAAAATTTGTACTATAATATATATAAATATTCATAAAATTAATAAAATTTTATATTAATTCTCTTAGATTTTATTGTGTTTAAAGAGTACATAAAAGAATTTTTTTCTGTGGGTACAAGAAGAGGATGAAAAAGAGATTTTTTTTTTTACGAAAAGGGATGAAAAAATCTTTGTCATCTCTATAACGAAAGCGGATTGATATCGCTTATAGAAATAGGGATAAGGATATTAACCCTCTCCTCGCCCCTCCCGTTATCATCCTCAATTACACCCCTACCTGAACTGAAGATACTAAACGTGAGCAAAGCAGGGAGGGAAATGCCAATAAGAAAGGGGCTTGTTAAAGTTAAGATTCACAAGACATTAAAATCATTTCAACAAGGGTAAAATGGGTATTTTCTTGATTTACATGTTCACCAACTGATAAGTTTTATGAACTCAAACGAACCAGTGATAGAGGGACTCAGATTAATTAACCTCCCTTTAATTTGAAATTTTGTACTATAATATATGTAAATATTCATAAAATTAATAAAATTTTATATTAATTCTCTTAGATTTTATTGTGTTGAGAGAGTACAGAAAATAATTTTTTTCAACAGATACAAAAAGCAGATAAAAAAGAGATTTTTTCTTCACAGAAAAAGACAAAAAATCTTTGTCATCTCTATAATAAAAATAAATTAATATCTCTTACAAAGATAAGGATAAAGATATCAACCTCCTCCCCGCCGCTCCAGTTATCATCCTCAATTACACCCCTACCTGAACTGAAGATACCAAAATTATTCATTCATTTTCTGGACAAAAAGTCAGAAATTAAGTTTGACCGAGTTGTTGGGTAACTAATGGATACACCATTTGTATTTTTTTATTATAATTATTTTTCCCCTAAAAAAAAATTTAATATTTTATCTTCCCTCATTTTCCCGTTTTCCCTTTTTATGTCATTTTCTATACAATAGTGTAATCATTTTATGAAAATTCTAACACATCGCCATGCATAAGGATGATTTTGCCGACACCATGGATTACAAACCTAACCCACCATTTATAAATTATAGTGGAAAAAGATAAAAGAAATTTTCCAACAAAGTTGGTGAAGATAATTCTATTTAATCCACCATGTTTTAAAATTGACACCCTTACCCAGAATTTTAATTGGGTTATCATATTTGACTATTTGTTATAGAGAAGACGGATGAGAGATTGTGCACTATACGGTCAAACGAAAAAAAAATAATTGTTTATCCAAAATTAGATAATATCTAATAAAATTAATATTATTTAATATATTTTTGGGCATCTTAATATAATAAATATATTTGCTATAATATTATTGTCACACCTATATAAGAGAATAAAATATTTATATATAACACGATTATTATCTTTAACCAAATTAAATTAAAACCCTAACAACTAGTAGGTAACATTTTATTCATTACACGATAAGAAGTAAATAGTTGCACTGTTTATGGGTTTAGGAGCATTGCCCTCTGCACCTCTGTCTCCTCATCAAGGATTGGGTCCTTTGCCTACTGACCAAACAATGGGACTCTTGTGTGTGTTGGCGTAGTATCTTATATATGAAGTGGTTGTTGATTTCAATAATAATTGTAATATTCAAATATCTTTCGTTGTGAATTTAAACTGTTATTTTTATATTCATGATTGAATAATTTTAAATTATAATTAAATAATTATTTAATTGTATTGTAATACATTATTATTAATACATAAATTAGAATATTTTTTATGTTACAAACATGAAAAATATTTTATTTCTTATAATGAAGATTACTTGATGCCATCCTAAGCTAATATTTCCGAAACGGATAAAATGTCCATAATTAACAATAACTTAGAGAGAATTCAGTTGAATTAAGAATTGAGAGAAGAGTAATATTTATGTAACGAGAATTGAAGTGAATGAAGAATTGAGAAGGGAGTAAAAGTTTATGTAAATTCGAACGATCATATTATAAAGGAAATGGGGTATTTATAAGTATTATCCATCACTTTATATACCCAAAATATCGATTTGTCCTTAATTGCGTATATAAATTCAGATGATCATATTACAAAGGAGACGAGGGTATTTACAAACATTATCCACCATCCTATATGCCCAAAATATTGACTTGCTCTTAATTGTTTTAAATATGTTCACACAAATTTTGTTTTTAATATCATAAATAGAGGTTTAGCCAATAAATACAATACCTAATCTTTTTTTAATTTTAACACGTGGAGAGCCACGATTTCACACCGTATACTTTTATGTGGCTTTCGTTCCTCATTTTCATAGAATTTATTCACATAATTATCAATCTTAATCAGAGTGGAAACTTGGTTTGCTGTCCTTACAATGGAGACTATTGTGTGAAAAGTCCAAAAAAATGGCTAGTGGCTGAAGACCACATTCAATGTTTCAAAGCCCACCATTTATAGTTGAATAAAGAAAAATGAAAAAATCAATTCTTCCTAGAAATGACGCTTTGTGTTAATTGGGTACATTTGCATAGTGTCTTTTTGTATTTCATGTCAGCATATACTCAACTTGAATCTATCCTAAATTAGAGTTATGTAGAAAACATTTAACCCTTACACAACATGTTCGATGAATGTATTGATACGACTCAACCTGAAATAACTTATTTCAACAAATTTAATCTGGTTTTCAACAAAATGATATATTTATCAAAATAAAATTATTTTATTGTAACTAAAATAGGTAATCGGCTATATGTCAGGATCTACATCAATTCTAAAGCCCTAGGCATGATGTGTATCATTGTGGCTCAAGTCTTTATGGGTCTTTAACAGATCGGCTTATCAAAAATTAATTTTTAATATTTTCTTTTCCTTCATTTTCCCTTTTCCTTCTTATTTAAATTTCCTATACAATAGTAGTAGTGTGATCTATCGCCCATGCATGCAGATGATTTTGCCGACACCATGGATTTGGGTGAAGATAATTCAATTTAATCCACGATGTTTGAAAATTGACACTCTTACCCACAATTCTAATTGAATTATCATATTTGCCTTTCTGCTACTTGAGAAGATGGACTAGAGACCACGATGCAATAAAGAGGTAAAATGTATTTTTTGTTATGAATTTAAATTATTATTTGTGTCCTCGTTATAACATATCATTAAATAATTATGTAATTTTAAATTAGAATTAAAAAACTATTTAATCAAATAATAATATATTATTATTATTATTAATACGTAAATTTACAATATTTTCCGTACATATCATTTTACCCATATTACAAACATGATAAATATTTTATTTCTTATGACATGCCATCCTAAGCTAATATTTCCAAAAAGTATAAAATACCCATAATTAAAAGATATACTCTGTACTTTCATATAGCTTTTTGTCAAAATTGAAAAGATTTTGTCTCTCATTTTCATAGAATTTGTTCACACAAATATCAGTCTCTCTCAATCATAGGTGTGGAAACTTGGTTAGTTACCCTTACCATGGAGATCATGGTATGAAAAAGTCCAAAAATATATTCTACCTAGAGTCGGTTCTTCGTGTTAACGGGTTATATTCATATCGTATTTTTTTGTGGTTTTATGTTAACATACACTAACTTTAAACCTAACTTAAATTAGAGTTATATAGAAAACATCTAATTCGAACACAATATACTCTATGAATTTGTTAATACGACTCAATTAGAATTAACTTGTTTCAACAACTTCAATTTATTTTAACAAAGACATATTTGTCAAAACAAAATTATTTTATTATAATTATCAGCCATAATGCTAAGGCCTACTCTAATACTAAGGCTTTAGGCACGACGTATATTATTGTGGGTTAAGCTTACGTGAGTTTTTAGCGGGTTGGCTCACCAATAAATATATTTTTTTATTTTTTAAATTATTAATTTTACTATAAAAAAAGGGTGGTGGCTTTTCCTTTAAGCTTTGGCACAACGTATAATTTTGCGATATTAACTCCCGTAGGCCCGTTGCCACCTCTAGCAGCAACTTCACAATAAAAATTTTAAATAAACAAATTTTAGCTTTATTAATTAAAACATATTAATAATAAAATTAAGAAAATATAAAAATATAAAAAGAAAAATTAAGAAGCACATCAATTAAATATTATATTGTATAAAACATAATTAAGTATTTATATATTAATTTTGCTATTTTTTCAAATAAAGCATTCGAGTTATCTCAAATTATGAAGGGTCGACTCAAACACTACCTTTCAAATAATAGCTAATATTTGTTTTATTTATGTATATGTACGTATTACTTAAAGATTATGTCAAAAAAGTGAAGTTGTTGATACTCTTGATAATGATATTACGAGAAAATACCCTTATGTAACTTTAAATTATGTCTTATGAACCAATATTTTTTCAAAATTTGACACATTTAATTTGATCAAGTTATTTATATGCGGGTCAATTAATTTATGATATAATTAAAATTTTTAAATCAATATTAATTAATATATCGATTAGATAATTGTCAAATTTAATGACTAAAACAAATATTAATTACAACTACGAACCAACTTAATCAACGTTATAATCAAATCTTCATTCAACCAACAGTTTTTGTTGAAATCATTGAGAAATAACAATTAATTGGATATATTTCTATGAAGGGTACATAAAGTTTTTCAGGAAAATGTCAATTCAGGAAAATACCAACCGGTCAAGTTGGTAGACTTTACACCATGATATTCCACCAATTTTATCACTACATTTATAGAATATTACCTAAACCCCTTGAGTATGCCAAACGTAACCCGTTAAGTTTAGAAAATTGCTTTAGACTCCCAAACAGTCGTCAATTGGTAGTACCTTGTTGATAGGCCACTATTATAGCCTCTAGTAAGGTCGTGACTACTATGATCTTGTATTTTCCGGTAAAACCACTTAGTTATGCCATTGAAGAATCAAAGACTACTATTGTGGCCTCTAGTGCAGCAATTGTAATAGTCTCATAATGATATTGTCTATAGCAGGGAAAAAAATAAAATCTAAGAAGATCAGAGTTTTATTAATATTTTACATATATTATAGTACAAATTTTCAAAGTTAGCCAAACTCCTATGTGACCCCCTCTCTAGAATGGGATATTATTGTGACCACTTGTCATATGGTCAATTCCACCAATTTTACTATATTGTCCTCTCTAATCACTGGTCCCTACAATACTACTGCAACTTAGAACTCACATGTCTTTTTGTGTTGAATTATAGGAGAGAAAAAAGTTTGTTCTATACAACTAAACTTGAGCAAATCAGGGAGGGAAATGCTAATAAGAAAGGGACTTGTTAAAGTCAAGATTCACAAGACATTAAAATCATTTCAACAAGGGTAAAATAGGTATTTTCTTGCTTTACATGTTCACCCACTGATAAGTTTTATGAACTCAAACGAATAGTGATAGAGGGGCTAGGATTAATTAACCTCTCTTTAGTTTGAAAATTTGTACTATAATATATGTAAATATTCATAAAATTAATAAAATTTTATATTAATTTTCTTAGATTTTATTGTGTTTAAAGAGTATAAAAAAAATTTTTTTCCTGCAGTTACAAGAAGATGATGAAAAAGAGATTTTTTCTTTTACGAAAAAGAACAAAAATTTTTTTATCATTTCTATAACAAAGACGAATTGATATCTCTTATAGAAAGAGGGATAAAGATATTAACCCCCTCCTCACCCCTCCCGTAATCATCCTCAATTACAGCCCTACCTGAACTGAAGATACCAAAATTATTCATTCATTTTCTGGACAAAAAGTCAGAAGTTAAGTTTGACCGGTCAGTTGGTACTTTTAAGTTGTTGGGTAACTAATGCATACATCATTTGTATTTTTTAATTATAATTATTTTTCCCTTAAATAAAAATTTAATATTTTCTTTTCCTTCATTGCCCTTTTCCCTCTTTATTTCGTTTTCCATACAATAGTGTAACCATTTTAAGAAAATTCTAACACATCGCCCATGCATGAACAAGATTTTGCCGACACCATGGATTACAAACCTACCCCACCACCATTTATAAATTATACTGGAAAAAGATAAAAGAAAATTTCCCACAAAGTTGGTGAAGATAATTCTATTTAATCCACCATGTTTTAAAATTGCCACTCTTACCCAAAATTTTAATTGAGTTACCATATTTGACTATTTGTTATAGAGAAGACGGATGAGAGATTGTGCACTATATGGTCAAGCAAGAAAAAATAATCGTTTATCCAAAATTAGATTATATCTAATAGAATTAATATTATTTAATATATTTTTTGGTATCTTGATATAATAAATATATTTATTATAATATTATTGTCACACTCATATAAGAGAATAAAATATTTATATATAATACGGTTATTATCTTTGACCAAATTAAATTAAAACTCTAACGACTTGTAGGTAACATTTTGCCCATTACATGGTAAGAAGTAAATAGTTGCATTGTTTATGGGTTTAGGAGTATTGCCCTCTGCACCTCTGTCTCCTCATCAAGGATTGGTTCCCTTGCCTACCGACCAAACAATGGGACTCTTGTGTGTGTTGGCGTAGTATCTTACATATATATATATATGAAGTGGCTGTTGATTTCAATAATTGTAATATTCAAATATCTTTTGTTGTGAATTTAAACTATTATTTCTGTATTCACGATGATGTGTTATTAAATAATTGGATGATTTTAAATTATAGTTAAATAATTATTTAATCGTATAGTAATACATTATTATTAATACATAAATTAGAATATTTTTAGTATGCATCATTTTACTCATATTACAAACATGATAAATATTTTATTTCCTGTGATGAAGATTATTTGATGCCATCCTAGGCTAATATTTCCAAAACGTATAAAATGTCCATAATTAACAATATCTTAGCGAGAATTAAGTTGAATTAAGAATTGAGAGAAGAGTAATATTTATGTAAAGAGAATTGAAGTGAATGGAGAATGGAGAGGAGAGTAAGAGTTTATGTAAATTCGAACGATCATATTACAAAGGAAATGGGGTATTTATAAGCATTATCCATCACTCTACATGCCCAAAATATCGACTTGCCCTTAATTGCGTATATAAATTCACATGATCATATTATAAAGGGAATAGGGGTATTTATAAACATTATCCATCATGCTATATACCCAAAATATTGACTTGCTCTTAATTGTTTTAATATGTTCACACACATTTTGTTTTTAATATCATAAATAGAGGTTTAGCCAATAAATACAATACCTAATCTTTTTTTAATTTTAACACGTGGAGAGCCACGATTTCACACCGTATACTTTTATGTGGCTTTCGTTCCTCATTTTCATAGAATTTTTTCACATAACTATCAATCTTAATCGTACCAGTGGAAACTTGGCTAGCTATCCTTACAATGGAGACTATTGTGTGAAAAAGTCCAAAAAAATGGCTAGTGGCTGAAGACCACATTCAATGTTTCAAAGCCCACCATTTATAGTTGAATAAAGAAAAATGAAAAAATCAATTCTTCCTAGAAAACGACTCTTTCTGTTAATGGGGTGTATTTGCATAGTGTCTTTTCGTATTTCATATCAGCATATACTCAACTTGAACCTATCCTAAATTAGAGTTATGTAGAAAACATTTAACCCTTACACAATATGTTCGATGAATATATTAATATGACTCAATCTGAAATAACTTATTTCAACAAATTCAATCTGGTTTTTGATAAAATAACACATTTATCAAAAAAAAATTATTTTATTGTAATTAAAATCGGTAATCGGCTATATGCCAGGATCTACGTCAATTCTAAAGCCCTAGGCATGATGCGTGTCATTGTGGTTCAAGTCTTTGTGGGTTTTTAGCAGATCGGCTCATCAAAAATTAATTTTAAAAATTTTTAAATTATCAATTTTATTATAAAAAAATGGGTCGTTGCCTTTCCCTTAAGATCTCGTATGACGTTTAATTTCGTGGAATCTCCCCATGTCCACCTCTAGCGACAACTTTTCAATAAAAAATTTAAATAAATGAATCTAAGCTTCATTATCCGATTCACAAATATGTTGAACACAATCAAAATCAGCAAGATTGCTGATGTCAACACAACAAAGCTCTGATTTTTATATAACTAAACATATAATAGCTGATATTGGTTCTTTATTATTATATATATACATATAATTCTTCTTTTCTTTTTACTTAGACAAACAAATGCGGGAGTTATTATTGGTTGGTATGTTCTAAATTTTTTACTTTTTAATTCTTGTTAGTGGTTTTTTTAGGCTAATTAGGTCAAAAAGTGAAGTTGTTGGCCTTCTTGATAACGATGTTATGAGAAAATATTTGTACATAACTTTAAGTTATATGCCCTACGAACCAATAATTTTAGACTCGGTGTAAGTTTGACTCGATCAAGTGATTGATCTATAATAAAACAATTAATTTATAATATAAGATTAGTTTAACTCGACAGTTGATGGGTCTAATGATTAAAATGTGTTTTAGTTATCATTTGAATCAAATTTATAATTAATTCTTGTTCGAACCATATTTTTTGATTTGAAATCAATGTTTTTAATCTTATTTAGTAAATATACGTCTTATTTGTGTTCTTATATTATTTGTTTATTAAACATATTCAAAAAAATTTTTGAACTCAAAACGTATTAAACGTGTATTTTATGCCCTTTTTATATTAAATGTAAATTATACGTTATATTTTTAAATTTTTGAGTAAACTTAAAGTATAAAATTATCCCTTATATTTTCAGTTATTTACAAAAATGTCACTACTATTTAAAAAATCCAACAACATTTCTTTCTTAATTCTTAGCTTTTCCCAGTTGATTGACATGTTATTTATTATATAAAGAATTTTGATTATATATTATGTTATATTAGATTTAATAGTTAATTAAATGTTTTATATTTGAATTGTTACATTGATTTTTAATAGAAAATTCGTAAAAAATACTAAAATTATTATACTATTACCCTATTTTAAAAAACGTATTATTGACGATGTGTCATATTAAACCTGTATATATATATTCTGTATTTTTTTCATATGTAAATTTTAAAAATATATTTTTTATTATTCATCATGTTATACTCGTACGATTCGGGTATAATTTTTTTTCTCATCCCCATATTTACTAACAGGGCTCTCAATAAATGATGTCAACTTCTAACTTTTAATAAGAATGATTGGAGCGTGCATATTGTGACAAGTACATAAAGTTTTTCAGGAAAATATGAACATGTCAAGTTGTTGGCCTCAACACCTTCATATAGCAAGTGACCCCACAAATTTATCATTACATTTATGGAATATCACTAAACCCCTTGAGGTATGCCTTGATAACCCGTAATGTTTCAAAAATTGCTTTATACTCCCAACTAGTTGTCAATTAGTAGTACTCTATCTAGACGTAAATTATGTTATTTACCCTAACCACCCACCTTTTTAGGCCACTATTGTAGCCTCGAGTAAGGTCATGACTACTATAATCTTGTATATTCTAACAAAACCACTTAGTTATGTCATTGAAGAGTCAAAGACTATTATAGTTGTCTCTAATGAAACAATTGTGATAGCCCCACAATAATATACTCAATGACAAGAAAAAAAAGTAAAATCTAAGAAAATCAACATAAATTTTAAGAGTTTTATTAATATTTTACATATATTGAAATAAAAATTTTCAAACTCAAGAGGGTTAACTGACTTTTATGTGACCTTCTCTTTCTAAAATGAGATATTATTGTGACCACTTGTTATATGGTCAATTTCACAAGTTTGACTACATTGCCCTCTCTAATCACAAATCCTTACAATACCACTTCAACCTAGTTGTCTTTTTGTATTGAATTATACAAGAGAAAGAAGTTTGCTTTATACAACTAAATTTGAGCAAAACAAAGAGAGAAATGCCAATAAGAAAGAGACCTGTTGGAGTCAAGATTCACAAGATATTAAAGTCATTTTAATAAGGGTAAAATAGGTATTTTTTTAAGTGATAAATTTTTATGAACTCAAACAAACTAACAATAAAGGAAGTCAGGTTAATTGACCTCTCTTAAGTTTAAAATTTTTTACTATAGTATATATATATACCCATAAAATTACTAAAATTTTATATTAATTCTCTTAGATTTTATTATTTTTTGATTGATTTATTCAAAATTTAAAACCGCATAGAGTTTAGAGTAGTGGGGATGAACATGATATACATCTCAAAGGGGTTTTTGGTTATTATCCCTAATAGTTTGACGTTGAAATATTATAAAAGTCAAAAGAAAATGAGAAGGCAACTTGGCAGGTGGGCGGTGGCTGGCATGGCATTTGTATAAATTTATTGCGTTTTGTCGTCAACTTTGCCGTTTTGAATTATTTCTTTGCACGTTGAACTCCCTTGCATTTCATGTTGCCAACTTGACATTAATTAATTAATTAATTATTAGACATTTTTAATTAATTTGATATTTACTTATTCATCAATTAATTTGTTGGCTACATTACTAGCTCTCTCTCTCTCTTCAAATCTTTTGCTGTGATCTCGATGTAAATTTATTGATAGATTTCGATTTGAAGAAGGGTTTTTGGATTTTATGAAAATTATGTAATTAATTATGATTTAAATAGGGATAAATTCAAACTAAATCTAATTGAATAAAAATCAATTTAAATTTGATATGAAGTTAGAATTACTAGTTCGATACCTCACTTAGTTTGAGCAGTTAGTAAACATTAATTTAGAAAAATGGCAAATCACTAGAAAAAAAAAAAAAGTCATTAGTGAAGAAAAAAATCTAAAAGTCAAAAGAAGAAATAGAAAAGTTGGATAAGAAAAATAAAAACCATAAAAAAGGGGGAGAGAGAAAAAAAAAATTTATTAAAAAATAAAATATTATTAGATAAAATAATATAATATTATTAATATTTAAATTAATTGTCATTAGGCATAACATTATTCTAATAATATGTTATCAAATAAAAAATATTAAAAAAAACAAGGAGTACTTTGTCTTTTGGATAGACCGATAGACGCAGAATTAGTGAAATTGGTTAAATTCTATGTAGCCCCTCTGAAAATTACAAAGATATCCAAAAGCTCTGAAACTTTCGATAGTTCAGCCCCTCTTCTCTAGTCTCTTTCAAGTTCCGTGTGAATATAACTGAGATCCCTGCAAAACTTCCTCTCTCGTTGCCTGCTAAGGTACTGGAAAGATGAATTTCAGAGTGAAGCTGCTTCGTTCCTCTTCAGTTCTTGCTCATTTATGCTGTAATTGCTTCATCATTTTCTTCATTTTACAAAAATCAATAGCTCAAACTGCCACTACTGATCCTGCAGAAGGTAATTCTCTTTCTCTATGTTTTTGCTTCTTTTTTTTTTTAATCCATTTGTAGTATCTTGAGAAAAACTTGACTTGGAAGAAAATAATTCTATTCTCAAAGGTGGCTTTTTGATAGCTGAACAAGCTTAGTTAGCTTGTGCATATGAGTCACTGAAAGCAGCCCGTTCCTTTGCACAGTTTTTTTTTTTTTTTAAATGGGTTTGTTTGGTTGGTTGTTATTAATTTTCCTTGTATAGAAGACTACCCGGTTGATCATGGGGGAGCTTTTTTTTTTTTTTTTTTTTGGGTTATCAAGATCATAAATCAATGCTATTTTGGAAGAAGTTAATATATGAGGTCAATTTAAGATTCTTCACGCTCTTCTGAAGCAATATCTCAAAAACTATATTGCTAATTGTTAATTATGGGATTCGGAGGTAATAGTGTGCTTTCCTAGCTCTGTGGATTCTTCAAGTTAACATTATTGGATTATTCATTTCAAAATTAACACTATAGTCCCTGCTGGAGTGCTGGTGATGTTATGGAGCCAGCTCTGTCAATAAAAAATAAAATTGGAGGCACTTTGTGACTTCCATTCAAGGTTGACTCAGTAGATTTCTTTATTTAAAATCTTACTCTTTGATTTCATGGGGTGATTGGTGCTTTTAACATTCCATATGGATACAAGGTGGGGAAAGACAATTTGATTAGCTTGTAAGCTTTGCGTTTTCTCTTACCAAGTAAATGAATTTGGGTTGACAGAAGCTTTGTAGAGTTCATAATGGGTTAGCTTTGTTGGTTTGCTCAAGCTGTTACAGTAGGTGGAGAGTTTGCCACACTCCATGTCACTAGTGAATTATAGTTGCAGCCCTTGAGATAATTTATCAATTCAAAACCTCTTATTTTTCTATGCTGAAGGAGTCATTCTAATAGATGTCAAGTTATTTTATGAAATTGTTTTATTGTGTAGCATGCATTTCTATCAGCTTCTGGTAATTTTTATTGGTTGTTTTGATGTGGTGAGCAGTGAAGGCGTTGAATGCATTATTTCAAGAATGGGGTGTGCAAGCACCGGCAGGATTATGGAACATAAGTGGAGAGCCATGTACTGGAACTGCCATTAATGGAACTAAATTGGAGGACCACACTGTTGCAATCACATGCAACTGTAGCTTTAACAATAATACAACCTGCCATATCACTCAATTGTATGCTTTCTTTCTTTACCAAATCTAGGAAATTTTCGTATGGAGTTGTTTCAGTTCTGCTAAAATGCAGACAGATTATACTAGATCTGAAAAGAATCTTTAAAATTATTTTAAAATTCTCCTTCAAAAATGTGGTCAACCTTCCCCAATTTTTTTCCTTATTTGTTTACTCAGAAATAAAGCATGTGTCTTTTATCTAAGCTAAAATAGTTTAATTCTTATTAGATCATATTTTAGGAGAGAATGAAATTTTCCTTTAATTGCATTGGCCACCACAACCATGTGCCAACTTATTATGTAAAAGTTTATATATGATATATGATCTGCATTAAGACCAAATTCATACAAGAGGTGATACCAAATAAATCCTGCTAATGAATTGGATTTTGTGTCAATCAATCAAATATAGTACTCATATTTGACCCTGTCTTAGAGAAATTTAGAACTGAGATCTATTTACTTATTTTTTGGGGTTGAGCCTTGGTCATAGCCAATATTTTTACCCAACCAAATTGCTACTTGAATAGCTGCTTGACTTGCAATGCTGGCCAGAGATACAGGATTTTAGATGATTGATTTGGGTGCCCCTTATCTATAATCTATAAGAAATTACAGGAGAAACTTTAAAGATTCATGGAAATAGAATAGCTAGATAAAACAAGAAAGTCTTTTTATTTTGTTGGTAAAATGCCAGCTTTTTAATTAATGGCTTTATAGAAGAAAAAGAGAAACATTATTCTCAGTCAAAGCAGTGTAATGTG
The DNA here is from genome assembly GCF_011075055.1 of Mangifera indica. Taxonomy (NCBI): domain Eukaryota; kingdom Viridiplantae; phylum Streptophyta; class Magnoliopsida; order Sapindales; family Anacardiaceae; genus Mangifera; species Mangifera indica. The sequence continues at coordinate 15,594,941 of NC_058146.1, forward strand.
TTATATTATATTTTTCAGGAGAGTATATGCTCAGGACAGCACAGGAACTATCCTTGAAGACTTAGCAACTTTGCAATATCTTACGTATATGTATGGATTTCCTTTTCATTTCTCCACATTTGATTCATATACAACAACTTTGACCTTAATCATTCTCATTTTAATGGACAAACATTTTATGTTACTTTGCAGTGGAATTGATCGAAATTACATGTCTGGTACCTTCCCTGCTTTTATTGGAAATTTAACTCAGTTGATATATTTGTAAGTATTAAGGTTACCCCTTTAATTGAAAATGTTTACTTGCTTTCTTTTTGGCATAGTTTTGATTACATTTCTTATGGATAAATGACTTTGGATTTTGCTGCTAATTCTTGCTTGCTGGTCTTTGCCTCTTTGTGTATTATAATTTTGTCTTATTATTTCCAGGTCATTGGGCCACAATGAATTTACTGGGCCAATCCCAAAGGAGCTTGGAAACCTGAAGGAGTTATATTTTCTGTAAGATTGGAAAACTCTCCTTTTTCTTCTTCTTCAGCAACAGCAAGACTGGGTTAATTGCCTCGATCATTACTTTATGAAAATAAATAACCAATAACTATTATACTGTAGAGTGACATGCTACTGTCTAAGTTAAAGCCATTTCCTTGAATGGCTAATGCAGAATTATAAAAGGAAGTTTTTTTTTAAAATTTAGGAACTATTATTTTTATATCCAAGAATTTAAATATATTACTTATTAAAGTTATATTTGGCCATTTATAATAGATTTTCATGTTTGAATGGAGTTGAATGACTTATTGAAGATAGATTTCCATTTTGTTTTGTTTAGGCAATTACAAAGAGGATTGTCTTTGGGATGTAGATTAAGAAAAGGAATAAAATGATAAATGAATTGTCTTCTCTCTAGTTTGATCTTGCTCTTCTAATTTCGCCCCCTGTATCACTCCTCTAATTTCTTCTCTTTAGTTTTCTCTATTTTAGCTCTTCCCTCCCTATCCTACACCGGTATGTTTGGATTCTTTGGAATATGAAAAATTTATTGTGACTCACTGTGTCATACAGTTTGTCAGGAAAGTTGGAAATCACTGGTAAAGCCATTCTGTATATTATGCATGACTTGATATTACAATCATCCCAAAATCCCTTTGAAAAGTGAAAATATGAACACTGTTGGCACAATGTATGCACTCACATAAATTGTTGATCACTAAAGAGTTATATCTTCTGATATATGTTATGCAGGGCTTTTGGATCCAACAATTTCACTGGGTCACTCCCTCCTGAACTGGGTAACTTGGCCAAACTAGAAAACTTGTATGCTCTAACTTCTTCATTAGAATATTTTTTATTTATTTGTTTTTTTAAGTGAAGCGCTAGTTTTCATGACCACGGATTTTATTCTCATGAAATTGATGAATTTTTATTGGTGAATTTAACAGTTTCATGGATAGTTCTGGAATTGGTGGGGAAATTCCCTCGACATTTGGTAATCTTCGAAGTTTGAAAAAAATGTAAGGAAGACCCTGTCTCTTATGTTCATGACATTCTACTTTTTCTCTGCTTGAAGATTACAGTGCCTGAACTATGCTAACAATGAGTGATTTGTTAATTTCAGGTGGGCATATGATTGTCCGTTGACGGGAAAGATCCCTGATTTCATTGGGAACTGGACTAAGATTGAATCTCTGTAATACATTTTTTCATGATATTCAAATGTGTCCTGTGAAGTATAAAAAAAAAAATTCTTCAGTGGTGTCTATATTTAAGCACATTGATTATTTTGTTGACTAGTCTATCAAATATTTCTTTAGGAGATTTGGAGGGAACAAACTTGAAGGTCCTATACCATCCAGTTTTTCTAAATTGATCTCTTTAAACACCTTGTAAGTATACCTTAAATTATACTCCATATACCAACTCTCCCTATAATCTAACTCATATGAATTCTTTTGGCATGATGTGATTGAACAAATACAAATTAAACATAATTAAATAGTTTTCAGTACATGATATATAGGTAATGTAATGTTCCTTCTCTCTGTGGAAAGATGGCTCATATCCATGATGTTTGAATTAATTGTGTAGGCAAATCACTGATATATACAATGGGAGCTCCTCTCTTGATTTTATTAGGAGAATGACGAACTTAACTGACTTGTAAGTTACAAATACTCCATTGAGTTTTACATATATCTAACTACCTATCTCTATTTGTCTTCTCAGCTGATTCATTTTGACAGTGATCAGTCATTTTTTTCTCCTATAGATCTCTAAGAAATGCTTTGATCAGCGGGGGCATTCCTTCTACCATTGGAGAACTCCAAATGTTAACAACTCTGTAAGTTACAACTAGACCTCCGCTTGTACTGCCTGTCTTTTTTTCATTTTTGGTTTCTTTTAAAATGATTCTTTTTCTCTTTTGCAGGGATTTGAGTTTCAACAACTTAATTGGTCAAGTCACTAGTGCGTTGTTCAGTATTGATACTCTTACTCACTTGTAAATTTATTGATGCTTCCCTCCATCAGTTTCAAGATTTGAGTACTTTAAGTTGATTTTTATTTTAGATCTTGCTCTGAGCCTTATTCTTTCATTTAATATACATTTTTTTCTTGCTTCTCTTCTACACAATTCCAATGGCTAGGTATCTTGGAAACAATAGTCTGTCAGGATCCCTTCCTCAGCAAAAAAGTGTAAATCTTCAAACCATGTAAGTGTTCATTTCACAGTATTTTGTCACACTGAAAATGCTGATTGTTACATTTAGTTATGTTGAAATTATGACCATATCTATCTCAACAGTATACAATCATTGCTCCCTCTCTCCTTTATTTGTGTGTATGTGTATATACATGTTTCCTACTCATTGGTGTTTACCATACTATTTCCTGCAGAGAATTATCTTACAATTATCTATCAGGAACTTTTCCCAGCTGGGTGACGACTGTAGCACTGCTGTATGTCTCTCAAACCATGATTTAGTTATGTTGAAATGGTTTACTACTGTAGCACTGTAAACCATTTCTTAAAAGTTTTAAATATCCTTGCATTTCTTACTAGTATGCTTCAAACTTAGATATATAATTGATAATTGCTTTGAATAGGAATCTAGTGGGCAACAACTTCACATTTGACAGTTCAAACATCAGGTGTGTTATGATTCCTGTTTTAATTAAAAAAAACGCAGATTTTGCATTTAAAGAAGACTAAAGACAAGTAATGTAACAAGTTTTCAATGGAACTGCTTCTTTCTAAATTTTCAATAAAGATAACTAATAATGCAATGCTCTCTGTGCTTGCCAGTGTTATCCCTGGATTGAACTGTCTCCAGAGAGACTTCCCCTGCAATAAGAATGCTCCTCGCTGTAAGCTGCTTCCTTCTGCTTCATATCCTTTTGTATTGTTTATTGTAATGCCAGTTTGCTTTATTCTTTTTGCATTATTTTGGTTAGTTTAGAACACTTCTCTGATTATAATTTTGTAATGCACTTCAATGTTGTACACATCTGAGCAACACGCTGTTCAGTCAATGTTCTAATTGAGAGCAAGGTTCAATATATTGCCAGCCATCTAAATGTTCAGAAATATTAAATTTGTATAAGCAGTTTGATTATATAATGTTGGCTTGTTGACTTCATGAGAAAAATGAACAGTTGGAAGCCTAGCCCTGGGATTTGCGTGAGTGGTTAACAGCCTGGACTTCCAACAGGAGTGCAAAGTTTAAGTCCACCTACTTGGGATATTATTATATTATATTCTACTAGTTTCTGGACTGTCAAGGTTGGAGAATTTGGTATTAATCTCTGGCTTCAATCTTGTTTAATGTATATGAGAGGTCTAGGGATTTCTGGGTATCACCAAAAAGATAAAATTAAAAAATAACAGTTGGAAGCCATGAATTGGAAGTAGACTTTCATACCATAGCTCTACTTCAAGCTCCTTGTGTGTTAAATGTATGTATTATGATCTGTTACAGTTTGTTTTTGTGATGATCTTTGTGTTAAGTTACTGGAAATTATTAAAATGAAATTTCTCCTGAAATTTTGTCTCAATCTTTGCTGTAGGCAATTCAGATTAATATTGTCATTGAAGCTTTTATCTTTGCGTTTGCAGATTCAAGGTTTGCAATCAACTGTGGTGGTAAACAGTTGAAAGTTGGCAATACAGTGTATGAGGCTGATGATAGTGGAGTTTCTTTTAACGTGCTAAATTCTGAAAAATGGGCACTTAGTAATGTGGGCTTGTTTTCTGAGGGACAATTTACCACACTCATTCCAAATTCAGGGTCAGAAGTGGTTAACACCACAACTCCAGATCTTTATCAGACTGCAAGACAATCCCCTGGGTCACTTAGATATTATGGACTTGGTCTTCAGAATGGGCCTTACAATGTAAGCTTGTTCTTTGCTGAAATAATTTATGAAGATCGAACCTCAAGAAAATGGGGGAGTCTTGGAAGGCGTGTTTTTGATGTTTATGTACAGGTAAACATTTGGTCATCAAACTGTAACTTGGAAATCCTGTGAAACATTCCCTTGTCATTTACTGATTCTACCATCACAATGCAATTTATTTATTTTCACATTGAGAAGTATAATACTATCTCTCATCAAATATCATGTAGGGAACTCGCCAATTGATGGATTTTGACATAACAAAGGAGGCAGGTGGGGTTAGAAGAGCAATTAGCAGAAGCTTTGATGCTAATGTGACTGATAACCATTTAGAAATTCACCTGTTTTGGGCTGGTAAAGGGACCTGCTGTGTACCTGCTGCAGGTAGTTATGGACCACTAATTTCAGCTATTAGTGTCACTCCAGGTAAACTATGTGATCTCTCTGAATCTTCTTTTAAGATAATTTAAATTACTATAAATGTGTTAATCTACTGATATACTTCTAACTGAATTTTATTCAGAATTCCGAGCAACTGTTGGCCTTGAAGAAAAGAATAACCAGGCTGGGTTGATTGTTGGTATTACAGTCCCTCTTGTGATTTTGGGCTTCATACTGATATTTTTAGTTTTTTACTTGAGGATGAGAAAAGACAAAGATGACACAGAAGGTATGAGAACCAAGAGAATTTTTGTAATAATAGTTATAAAATCTTTAAAACCAAGTTTGTCCATGGATATTGATTAATTTGCATTATTCACTTCTGCCCAAAGTAAAAGGTTCTCTGGGCATCTGAGAAAAAGTAGATACTAGAATGTGGTTGTAACAGAAGTGTTGAAGTATATTGTTTCACTTCTGAAACATAAATACTGGATCTATAATATTTCATTGTTCCATAGTACAGGCAAGGCTACCGACGAAATCATGATGGCAAACCCTTCTAATTTTTGTAATCTTTTTTCTTGCTTCATTTGCAGTACTACTTGGAATAGGACCTAAACCGACAACTTTCACTTATGCTGAGTTGAAATCTGCAACAAAAGACTTTGATGTTTCAAATAAGCTAGGAGAGGGAGGATTTGGGCCTGTGTATAAGGTAACTTTTATGTCGTAAACTTACAAGTGAGAGCCTATAGATAGTTTACTAAAATCTTTGGTTGAAATGAATTATATCTAATGTGTGATCATAGCTGGCAATATAGCAGGAAAACTAGGTTGGTTTTAATTTTTGCATTCTCAATAAGGAGTAAATATGATCTATGTTGTTAAATCTGGTGCTGCAGGGTACGCTTTCTGATGGAAGGGTGATTGCTGTGAAGCAACTTTCTCAAGGATCGCACCAGGGGAAAAATCAGTTTATTAATGAGATTTCTGCCATTAATGCAGTGCAACATCGTAATCTTGTGAAATTGTATGGATGCTGCATTGAGGGAACTAGGCGCCTCCTCGTTTATGAATATCATGAAAACAAAAGCCTTGATAAAGCATTGTTTGGTAAGAGAATATTGCCATTTAATAATCAATCTTAATTTTACAAATTTTTATCTTGTATTTTCTTGCAAGCAACTGAAACATTATATGTGTAATTCTCTTGTTTGATCTATGGTCACTTAACAACTATGAATCTGGCAGCTCAGAATACAGTCTTGATAACTTTCAAATATTTTAACCAGTCTAAAGTTTGAATAATGAAATATTTTTTTGCATCTATAAACAAGGTATAAAATGACAAAAATAACTACCTAAACTTCTAAGAGCAAGCAACAGGTTTTTCTAGAGCATATTGGCAATGCTCATGCTCTAGAAAAAACTTATTGCTCCAAATCATTCCTGGAGAAAATTATTCCTAAATCCTCAATTTTCCAATTCAATACCTCTTAAAAGTTCTTAATGATTGTGCCCCATATTTGCAGGAATTAGGGCTTTACATCTCGATTGGCCCACCCGATTTAAAATATGCTTGGGAACTGCAAGAGGTCTAGCATACCTTCATGAGGAGTCAAGGCCGAAAATTGTACATCGAGATGTCAAAGCAAGTAATATTTTACTTGATACAGAACTCTCTCCCAAGATATCAGATTTTGGATTGGCAAAACTGGTTGATGATAAGAAAACTCACATCAGCACAGGAGTTGCAGGAACCATGTATGCTGTGATCATTTCTTGATTCCTTTTTTTCCTTGATAGCTTGTTTTGGAATGTGCTGAAGAGTTTAAGATGTTGTAATTTATACATTTCATCAAGGGAGCAATCATTTATATATGGTTTTCTAAATTTAAAATGTTGCCAAAGCAAGGGCACATTGTATATGCCTACTTTCTTTTTCAGTTTGACACAATCACTTATCAAGAGAGACTTTTCAATTCTAACTTTGGAAACACTTATTGTCTTGCAGTGGCTATTTGGCACCAGAGTATGCAATGCGTGGACACCTGACAGAAAAGGCTGATGTATTCAGTTTTGGCATCGTTACTTTGGAGATTATCAGTGGAAGAGCAAACTCTGATACTAGCTTGGATAGGGAAAAAGTTTATCTTCTTGAATGGGTAAAGAGAACAGCATGAATTTGATTTGTTTGTTTGCTTTTTTCCATGTATACTAGTTAAATACACTCCTTTTTCATTTTTGGTTTTTGGACTTTGTCTGTATTATATTTCCAGGCCTGGAGTCTTCATGAAAGCAACCACATTTTGGGGCTGGTTGATCCCACACTAACAGAATTTGATGAAAATGAAGCTCTTAGAGTAATAGCTGTGGCTCTCTTGTGCACACAAGCATCACCAATGCTTCGGCCGCCCATGTCACGGGTTGTGAACATGCTTACTGGAGATGTAGAAGTAGAAGCTGTTACATCAAAGCCAAGTTATTTGTCTGATTGGGATTTTAACGATGCAACAAATTCCTTTCCGAACTACAATCTTGATGCATCTTCTTCTTCGGCAAGTTACAGCAAGAATAAAAGTGACAATCCAACTGATCTCAGCCCAGGAGTCAACCCATTAAATTCGCCTTTAAATATCAGTCAATTCAGAGATGCAATATCTGAGGGAAGGTAAGAAATATCTTCACTCACTGAATCTGGGAGAATTATACACCTCATTTTGCCTTCTGTGTTTCTTGTGTGGATAGCTTTTTCTATTCTGCCGTTGATGATGCTGCAATAACTTAATTTATTGATGATTTTGGCTGCATTTTTAAACTCAAAACTGAAGTAGAACTTTTAGTGTTGGAGATGTTTTCATTGTATACCAGTAATATAAGACAACTGATTTTTTCATGCTGAGTGTACAGAGAGGAATTTCAATGTGTTCATTCCTGATACATCTCTTCTGTATGTATTTTCATTTGGAGCTTCTGTAAGTAAGGTGAACATCATATTGCGCTGTTTTTTTTGTAACTGTTGATGTTACAAACATGCCATTTTCACTCTAAATGTTACTTCCTACATTACCAAATCTTCAGTGCATATAAACTGTTCTGCAACCAGATTGCATGGAGAAAATCTCAGAAGGGTTAATATAGATTCATGGGGCACTATATAATTGTCTCAAATAAGATAAAAAAGAGAAGGGCCTATGGGGAACAAGTAAGAAAGTCGGGGTGATGAGGTCCAAGTTTATTGTTATCCGACGCTTAAGAAAGAGTGAAAGATAAAATTGCCACAACAATAGTCTTATAAACCCTTTTTTAATATATTTTAATTTTTGTATTCAGCTAATAGTCTAACATATAGTTTTAAACAGGGTAAATAAAGATTCACAATACTTTCAGTACCTATTTGATTATTTTACTATCATTTATAACATATACAATTTATCCAAAATTTAATCAATTGCCAAAATGGTCTAATTGGTCTAAGGCCTCTGTTAGGTACTGCATAATTTCCTCAATTAGCAAACGACAGCTTTTCATTAACTAAAATCATGAACAATAATTACAACTCTAAGTCTACCAGGAAGCTTCAATGCAACTTTCAGAAAATAGAGAAAAGAAACAGAGCCTCACAGCTAAAATTCTCGGGCAATTTGAGAGGCCAGTGCCCACCAAAACCAAATGTCAAATTCTAATTTTCTTTCTTCTCTGCTCATAATTTCCACACCTTTCCTTTTTATTCTTTTCTCCACCAATCCAAAACAGCCATGTGGACTTCCAGATTCTTTTTGGATCACACTTTGTTGGTCGAATCATCATAGCTCTATCAAATTCCCCACATGGAGCTCCACCTTGTCCTCAATATCATTTGGTTTAGCCTGGTATTTGGATCAGGCATGAGGTGGCCGAAGTTGTAGTGGCACAACTCCTTCAATACCATGGTCTGTAAATCTAGAAAACCCATCCAAGTCCTCGCAAGCAGAAAAACGGAGGCCTTTCCAATAGTAAACCCATCCAAGAAGTTGATTGCACATCCTCAACATCACAAGTTTTGCATGAGCAAACAGCTCTTGCTTTTCTAAAATGTGTTGTTTACATTCTATATAACAGAAAACATCTTTACAATTTCTCATGGTGGACATTTCAGTCAATTCTTCCAAGAGCTGAAATATCATGCCACCCTCAACATGTTCTTTCTCACACAGATAAAGCACAATGTCTGGTGTGAGATAGGCTGAAATTTCTGAATTACCAACAGAGCTTGTCATCCACTTCTAGTCCTTGAAATGCAATCTATAGATAAAGGTAAATTTTTAGTGCATTAAGTTTTAGAAATATATTATACTGCATAAAGAAACAAGCTTACAATGTAGAGCATTCATTGCGGGAAAAGTGTCTCTGCAATTATGGTAGCAATTTCATTAACAAACTTATTTTTCCCTTGGTGGGATCCTAGTGAAAGCTGCTTTACAGTTTTCACCCTTCCATAGCATGTGTACCCTGCAGTAACAGATTTATTACGATAAATGATATCTACTCTTCCTTCATCGAACATCCAAAAGTAAAATTCACCTACTTTACCTCACTGTCAAGCTGTGATCATGCATTACACATGCAACTTTGTGACAATGTGAGAATCTGTTGCGTACCTGTTCAGGCCAAGGTTTCTCCTGCTCCAGTTTCAATTTCTCTTGGCAAAATAAAGGGAACAAATGGAACCTGTAATATTCATAGCCTCAGCAGGCAGCATTCATTCTGTATAATTTGTACTCAATCAAATAAAATTCAATCCATTCAATAGAAATAGCAATCCATCCCATTCATTCATTCATCAAGGCAAATGTTTACACCAAATGCTTCACAACTAAACTCAAAGCAATGAGACAGAGCAATAAAACTAAAAGGAAATGAATTGGAACAAAGTAAATAGACACTGCTAATTCTGGAATTTGAGAGCCAGACCCCTCCTTCTTCTTAAACAAACTTCAGTACATCCTTTTCATAAAAATCAAGCTGCTTTCTCCTTTTTCTGCTGCCCTATAAAAGCATGAGTTCTCCTTAACCGAATTCTGCCTCCTGCCCACTCATAGGCTGCCAAGTGGTCACAACTGAATGGCCAAGCTCATTCTGTTCCAGATCAGCTTCTGTAATTCCCAGATTGCCCTCCATCATGTCCATCCTTGAATCTTCAGCTGAGAGTTTCATCCTTTCTTCTGAATCTGGGTCTGCTTCCTCTATTCTCTTCTTGGGCCTGCGGAAATAAACTTTGGTAATTAGGCCTCTATCAGAATCAAATTCTAAAAATTTCTTGAACAAACTTGATTTATGAGACTTCAAATATATTATTTCAAACTCTTGGACAATTTACCTGTATGCATTGTCATTAACTCTTTATATCCTCCTATAAAGAGTTAAAAAAAATAGTATCAAACCTGAAATTCCAAGAGCTTCTACAATATCAACAATCAATCCAATCTGCTTCTTCTAACATGCAATACCAACAGTTGGTGTGAAATCTGAGTAGAAAAATTCAATTTTATAAAGAATATTTATTGTTAACTAATCTTAAAGAAAGATTAAAAGGAATCACATAACGTACCTAGAATGATACAAAGCTGAAATTAATGACCCATTACTACCTCTGTCAGTTAAGCAATATATCACTCTACCAACCCAAAATAAGTGAATTAAAAAATCTTTGTTACTGCTATTCTACTTCCACCTCCTTCAATATGTCAAATCTTTTAACTGGAAAGTTCTCGGCAGGATTAATTTTGAGGGTACATAGATGACTTTATAATAGTACAACCTGTGCGTTTAAGGACAAGGGCCAAGATTCTTCAGTGAGTTTATCTGAATATAGACATAAAAAACGCATATCTTCCAAAACTCATCTATGTATGTGAGCCCTAATAACAAAAAACTTACATTGTAAGGTCTTTTCTCTAGACTAAGTCCACAATATCTAAGTCATCCTGGGAATTGCTTTGAAGACTGATTAAAGCTTAGGGGCTGCACTACTGGTCACTTGCGAACCTGAATTTTGAACATGTGTGTTAGATTGTCTATCACAAAACAAACCAACACCACCAAATTAATAGTTATCAGCCTCTTATATTATGCTATCAACTTAAATTTGCATACCAAATATATACAACACTATCAGTTTGATCTAGTTAAACAACAATCAGGGTGAAAGGTAAATTTTTAGTACATTAAGTTTTAGAAATAATTCAACACAGCAGAAAGAAACAATCTTACAATGTAGAGCATTCTTATAGCAAGGGAAGTTTCTTTGTAGACAGTTCAACGAAAAAGGCACAGTAACTAAATATGACATCTTAGTTTATAACAAGGGAACCTGTGCATTAAGTTTATAGTTTTTTTTTCAAGCATCATGCATTTTTTAAAAAACAAATCATGACATCTTATTCATAGCAAAAGGCACAGTAACTAAGATTTATCATCTTTTTGTATGGCCTAATTCCAAGATAAGTAGTGCCTTTTTCATTCTTCTTCATTTTGTATGAAAACATTTGTCATTTTTTATTCTTAATCTATTCATGAAGCACCTGGGGCCAAATTCGATATCATGTAATAGGCATAATTCTAGAGATAACTAACACTAAAGGCTTACCTATTTTGAAGATATACAACTTTTTGCTTAGAAAGGCTTCCTGACAGACTATTGTTTCCAAGAAATCTGGCCACTGAGACCAAAAAAAAGATTCAGATAAAATCTAATATAAAAAACTAACATAAGTAAAATAATCAAACATTAAATATATGGAGGGAAGCTTCAATAAATTTTACAAGTGAGTTAGAGAATCAATACTGGACAAAGCACTTGGGATTTGACCAATTAAGTTATTGAAATTCAAATCCCTGCAAAATGAGAAAAAATAATTATGGAAGAAGACCCGCATAAACAAAAAGAGGCACACTCATGACATTACAATACTAACTTATGCTGTCTGTAAGCTTTTATGTTCTTCAATGTCAGATGGAATGCTACCATAAATCAAAACATTTCTTAGAGATCTATAGGGCAAAGAAGATTGATCAGTATCAAAATGAATCAACAAATAAAAGAAATATGACAGTACACTAAATTAAAGAAAACCGATCAAACAGCAGAAAGAAAGCAGCTTACAGCGCGGGGCAATCTTATTAAAAGGGAAGTTTCTCTGAAGACAGTTCAATCCGAGTAGATTACTGGCAGTCATAGATATTATTTTTCATCTCAAACACCAACACCTTGTAATCTACTCTTTGGCAGAACAGAATTTCAACAACTACTGTTTTTTATTTTTAATGAGAAATAAAATTTGAAACTTTATTGGAATAAAATCTGTAATCTATATTCATGAACATTTATGTGAACAGAGCGGCTTCCAAATATTTTTACTTATCAAAAAAAAAATTTATTTGAACAAATCACATTATGGGAGGTGATATTTACTAGTCAGGGCAGAATTATAATTATAAACACTGAAATTCTGAATCAAACAAGAGGAATATATGCTTTGCTGACTGCACCATTTGGCTTAATCTCGCTCAGTCCTACAATATATGTTTACAATTAAGGTGAGTAGAATATTAATTAAATCTATAAAAAAGACCCAACAATTTTTAAAATTGTTCAATCTAAAAACTAAATGATTTGTACCTGAAAAAACATGAAGCAATAGATCGAACACCAATGCTTAATACATAGAAGAAGTAAAATGAATAAGCCCTCCTGTCAATTGGTTGAATTAGGGTTCATAATTCATGGAAATTGAAGAATTTATGAGATTAAAAACTCACACATTTGATTCAAGTTTCCCCTGCATACATAGAAAATAACAAAGTTAAAGAAAGGAAGGAGAAAACAAAGAAATTAAGTTTTGTAGCTGTTCAAATTTTGAAATTCAAATCTGATGATAAACCAATTAAAATGTTACCAAAGTTTTGACTTGAAACAAATAAATATGTTAAGAATATTTGCCTACTAACTGATTAAGAAGAAGAGATATGGATTGGTCATACCTAATTTTCGGTTGACTTGATAATCCTTCCGTCAAGTTGAATCTTCGGGATATGAGCAATCTTGGGCCAATCTTCACCTGCTTCTGGTTTGCATCTTTCCGTTAGTCTAGGACAAAGAGCAATTGCAAGTTCTCTCAAATAGATGAGATGATTGGTATCCCTGGGTAGAGATGACAATTTTGGACAATTCCAAATCCAAAGAACTTGAAGTTTTTGCATTGACTCTGGTAGTGCCTTCAACTTGGAACAATTAGTAATATACAAGGATTGCAGAGTGTTTGTCGAACTGCGAAGAAGCCATTGCGGCAATTTCACCAATTGTGGTAAATTATTAATTAGAAGCAATCGAAGGGGAGGCCCTGTGCTATTGAGTTCTTCATGATTGTGTTGCTCATCTGATCCTATGCTCAAATCTAGGTTAAGCCTTTCACAATCTACCAAACGAAGTTCTTCTAATGAGCTTAGGCTTCTTACACCACGTGGTAATGAGATAAGACTTGGACATTTAAAAATCCATAGTCTTCGAATGACTCTCAAGCGACCAATGTCTTCACACAAATATTCTAACTTGCTGCAATTGTCAATACCTAAAAATCGAAGAGAATTCAAGCAGCCAATTCCATTATTTGGTAGATGCTTTTGCGTTGTGGTTAAGACTAACACTCTGAGACTAATTAGGTATTTAACATCTCCACTTAACTCTTCTAGTTTCTCACAATCAATGAGCGATAGATATTGCAAACTTGGTAACTTGTAAATAGAACTTGGGAGCATTTTTATTTTCGGGTTATCTGATAGGCCCAAATATCTCAAATGCTTAAGATTACCAATTCTTTTAGGCACTATTTCAACACCTAAATTATGTAAATCTAATAACCGCAAAAACTGAAATTTTGAGACAATTATATCAAAAAATAATTGGCTAACAGTGATACTTTCTCCAACACGTGTAAAAAACATAATACTTCTTAAATTACCCAAGTTAGGCAAAAAGCTTCGAGCCTCTACTTGACTTGCCTCAAAATGATGAAATAATAAATGTCGATAAGATTTGTAACCAATTTGGTTACTCCCTTTCACTATTAAGCTCTCATTTTGGAACAATGATGTAGCAAAATCATGCATCAGATCATGTATTTTAAACAAATAGACATCACTACCATTGCCTACCTCTTCAATATCTTGAAAGAAAGATCTCAACATTAATTCTTTTATATATTGCATGCCAATATTTTCGAAATCTTTATTTTCATTGTGGGCATGGAGAAGCCCATGGGCCATCCAAAAGTGAACCAATTTAGAATTAGAAAATTCATAGTCTTTTGGAAATATAGAACAATAGACAAAACATTGTTTCAAAGGAGATGATAAATGATTATAACTTATCCTTAGAGCTTGTAAAATGTTATTTTCCTTTTGATCCAACTTCCATATCTCATTATCCCTCACATTTATCCAATCTTGTTCAAAAGTTGAGGAATAAAGAAGACTTCCTAAGGCTCTTACTGCTAATGGCACACCTCTACATTTTTTTACAATCTCTAAAAGGTTGGGATGTCGTTTTTCTTGCCCTTCTTTAAATGCATATTTAACAAACATTGACAAACATTGATCAAGGGCAAGACCTTCTAATTTGTATGTAGGTGTAGTACCCATAATGGAGGCAACACAATCACTACGTGTGGTTACTATGATTTTACTTCCACTAACACACTCTGTTAGTAAGTTTTTTAATTCAGACCATAACGCATAATCTTCATTCCAAACGTCATCCAAAACTAATAAATATCTTTCATGTCTAAAGATATCACACAAGATTCTTTGCAATTGATCCATATTCTTCTGAGTATATTTTTGCCCAATTGCAGAATCAATAATATCAATAAGAAGCTTTTTTAAAGAAAATTTATCTGATACACAAACCCACATTTTCAACTTAAAATAATCACTCACTACTTCATCATTATACACTAATCTTGCAAGTGTGGTTTTTCCTAGACCTCCTATCCCAACAATAGGAATGATCGAAACATTTTCATGACCATCATTTGGATGCAATAAGAATTCAATAATCGTTTGTTTATCTTTATCTCTACCAATAACATTTGAAACATGCACAAAAGAGTGTGTTTCCCTCTCCCAACCTACAACATGATCGCTACCAATTTTCTCAGTGAGATTAAAATCATTCTTATCAGTTGCTATTTTTGCTAACCTCTTTTTAATCTCCTTAAACTTTTTCCCCATTGTAAAACGGAAAGCAATTGCATTTGAAGATGAAAAAAAGTGGCATACCTTTCTTGTAATGCTTTGACAATTCACCACTTGCTTACACAATTCTTCCACCTCAACTTCATCTAAAACATCTTCTACATCATAACAAACCTCCTTCAACTTTCCCAACCAAACTCTCAGCTTTTGATTGTGAATCTGTTTCTCCTCAGCATCTAAGAGAATAGCTTTGATAATGGTTAAGGTGTCAACAAGCTCTTGTACATCATTCTTGACACCCCATGCCAAAGACACTTTATCGGAAGCAAGAGGTATCAACTTTCCCAACACATTCTCAGCAATAACAGAGACAATTGTTTCTGCCATATTTTGAAAAAAAGAAGATTGAAGGTTTTTTAATTTTCAAAATGGTGAAATTGGATTGTTGCATGAAATTATCATCCAAGATCATGGCTTTATATATATAGTAAGATTCCTTGACTTGCTTGGGAATTACATGAAGTATGAAATATGGTGAAGATTAGTATATATTCTGTCTTGCAAGAATGTTAGCTATATATTCTTTGTCCTAAATGTAAGTAAACTAAGGCTTTGAGTTTTGAAAGTAATTTACGTAAATATTCTTTAACTTTATTAACTTATAACAAAGTAAGCAATAAGTTTAATTCAAGTATATATCCTGTGCTTACTTCATGTCTCCAATTTTGGAAAGACGATTCTTTCCTTCACCCATTTTCTATACTTTATTGAATTCCTTATTATCACTCATTTTTTAATTGAGTTGCATTATTGTTTGATTTCTTAATTTTAATTTATGATATCATACTCTGAGAATTATGTTATCAATTCTCAATTTTTAGCCTAGCTTCACCCAACATTTGTTTATTTAAAAAGAAGTTTAATCAGTATTGTTGCATTTACAATAGTGGTAATCAAAGATTGAAGTTAATAAAATAAATTATTGTCAACCTTAAAGACATTAAAAAGTAAAGAGATAATAACACATGGACAGACCCAACTTTGTTTATTTTATTGAAGGGATCGAATTGTCTAATTTTCCTATTAAAGAGTTATTGTTTGATTTCATAATTTTAATTTATTATATGGTACTCTGAGAATTATGTTATCAATTCTCAATTTTTAGCCTAGCATCACCCAACATTTGTTTATTTACAAAGAAGTTTAATCGGTATTGTTGCATTTACAATAGTGGTAATCAAAGATTGAAGTTAATCAAATAAATTATTGTCAACCTTAAAGACATTAAAAAGTAAAGAGATAATAACACATGGACAGACCCAACTTTGTTTATTTTATTGAAGGGATCGAATTGTCTAATTTTCCTATTAAAGAGTTATTGTTTGATTTCATAATTTTAATTTATTATATGGTACTCTGAGAATTATGTTATCAATTCTCAATTTTTAGCCTAGCATCACCCAACATTTGTTTATTTACAAAGAAGTTTAATCGGTATTGTTGCATTTACAATAGTGGTAATCAAAGATTGAAGTTAATCAAATAAATTATTGTCAACCTTAAAGACATTAAAAAATAAAGAGATAATAACACATGGAAAGACCCAACTTTGTTCATTCTATTGAAGGGATCGAATTGTCTAATTTTCCTATTAAAGATTTTAAACTTATATTTTGTCACATAAAAATTGATTTAACCTATAACGCTTTTAAAAATTAATGATGGGGATTTTATGTTTTAATTCTTAAATGATAACCGACATAATTCTTGACTAGTGTGAACAATTCTTGATTGACCAAAATCTTTTTCTATTGAAAGGACCATATTTTTAAATGGTTCTATTAAAGAAACTAAACTTATATTCTGTTATACAAAAAGGGGTCTAACCTCTAATTGTATATTATACTTTTCTTACAACTTCTTTGTTATGTATTTTATCAATTTGGAATTTTTCTAACCATAATGATGTTCATTCATTTTTAAATTGTTACATTTTATTTTGTAAGTTAAAATCTAAAGAAATTATTTTTTTATCATTGTCTATGAGTTCCTTGTTGAACCCAATTAATAAATAAACTCTAAACTTTCAACTTAAAAAATATATTATAAAAGCCAAAACAACAAATTAATTCTAGTTAGGTTTTCTTATTCAAGGTAAATTTTGATTTTTCTTGGTGTGTTTTATAGTTTTCGTGGAAATCATGTTGAGAAAAGACTATACTTTGAGGTTTTTGAAGGGTAACAAATGTCTTTGTCAACACACAAGTTATCCATATCATCATATAAAATATTAGTTTTAGCATTTTTAACTAAAAAAAAAATCATGTCATTCCCCTTTTATAATGTTTGAAATTAGATGATCATTCAATACTTTCAATAGGAAAATAATGAATGTTTAGTTTCTTCAATTAAAAAAGTTCAATGCTAAAAAATTATAACATTTATTTATTTTTTCAAAGTGTAAAATAATATTTTTTTTCTCACTAGGCATTTGGGCTAATATTCTTGTTTGCATGTCTTAAAATTATTCATAAAATTAAGAGAGAATACTTCTTTGACTATATATTGAACTTTGATAAAATATTGATAATTCTTTTTCATAAAATATCACTTTGTTTTGGAACGTAACTGTGGCCTGGCCCAAAGGCTTCTGTGAGTGCAAAAGTCGCAAAAGTCATTTTACACCCACAGAGGAATCGTCTTCCCAGACGAAGACGAGATGACTCATCTTCCTCTAGGAAGTCATCTCATCTTTGTTCGAGAAGACGATCATCTTCCCAGATGATGTTTTTGGATGCCAGAGAGGTTGGGGTGGAGGTGAGGCAACATGTCAAAGGATGGGGAGCTGTCGAGAGGGAGAGACGATTGACAATGATGCCGAAGAAGGTGATCAGATTTTGAAACTAAACCCTATGAGGGAAATGTTATTTTTTTCAAACTTGGTTTAGGGAAGAAAAGTTAGTTTTTAAACTTTTAGGGGGGAAAATAAGATAAAATTTTCAAGGGTTAGGGTTTCATTAATTTTAACAGGTCATGGGTGGGTAAATGGTATTTTCAAAGTTAACGAGGAGAACTTTGAGAAATTAGCATACATTGGGTAGGAAATAGTCCTTTGGCCTTATCAAACTGGACTCAGTCAAAGGCTCAATCCACTCTTCTAGTTGGTTAGATTGGTAAAATCAAAAAAATAATATAGTATCGATAAATATTTATATATAATAAAGGGAAATTAAATTAAATGCCCCAATTTAACTTTATTATACAAAAATACCCAACCCTATTAATACAAAGCAAATATACCCAACAATTGTGAAATGACTGAAATAGCCTCATGTATAAACAAAGCCAAAACAAATTTTCTCAACCATTTTTCTTGAAATCACTTTTGAAATTTTTTGAAAATTGTCAAGGCGACACGAGACCGACAACTCCAGCTTTTTTCTGACAATTTTTATAGATTTTCAGCAATGAAAATGGGAAAAGAAGTTAATATATCATCCTTTATCATGTTTTAATCATTTTGGTGTTGAGATTTTATTGATTGGATGAAGATCTAGTTGTTATTAGTTAAGGTTTTCGGTTTTGAATAATTGATTTTATGGATCTATTCTTGCTTATTTTAGATGAATTGGTTTAGGGTTTTTGTGTTAAAGTAGGTGTAGATTCATTTGTTTTGAAATTGGAGTCGAAAAATATAATTTTGGTTAGAAAATTAGGCCACAAAGAACCAGCACTCCACCTCAGGATGGATAATGTTTCCCCCAAGCGAAGAATTTTACCCTAAAGCGGAGAATTCCCCTCAGGTAAGCTCAGGGGAGGGGGGAATTTGTGAAATTTTAAACAATGACATCTCAAGGGGACCTTGTGATTCCTCAAGGTGGATAATTAACATCGATCTTAGGGAGGGGGAATTTTCCCCTGAGGTTAAACATCGACCTCATGAGAGAAGGGAATTTTACCCCAAGGTTGAATGTCAATCTCGAAGGAAGGGGAATTTGCCATTTTTGAAATAGTTAGTTCTTGTGGGAACCTAGGGAGGGGGAAATTGTGCTTTTTTTAAGTTAAGGGGGCAAATTGATTTTTTTCATTATAAAGTTTTTCAACATATAAATTTTGAATTTTCAATCTTTTTTTGTCATTCTTGGGTTTTGTGACTTATATTTCTCAAATTTAAGATCCGTTTTTTCCATCATAGGGTTTTTATATGGATAGTTTTCAAATTTAAGGTATTTTTTTTCATTATATGGTTTTTAGATATGTAGTTTTCAAATTTCATGTCGATTTTTTTTAGTTGTTTCATAATAAAGCATTTCAACATGTAGATTTCAAATTTTATGTTCGTATTTCCAAAATTCTTATCAAATTTGTTGTGAAAATAAATGTTTTTTTTTTACATGAAGGTTCACAAAAATGAAAATGTGAAGACCTGAGGGGGGTATTAAGATTCGAGCGATACTTCCAAACAAAGGTTACATTGCGCGTTATGAAATCCTATATCCAAGATCAAATCTACCTTGACAAATAAGCAATTAAGGTTGTTCGCTTGAACATGTTTTCAGCACTTTCTGTATCTTTAAACAAAAGATTTAGTGGAGTGTTGGTACACTTCTTTATATTAAGACAAGTGTTAAGGGGTGATGGGAGAAATGAATTATGGCTCTAGGTTAATAGGGTTGACATGAGGTTCAGCCCATTCAAATTTGCTCTAATTACAGGCCTCCACTTTAGTCTGTTTAATGGCACGGACACATTTCTTCCACAAGGTGTTAGATATAGGATTTGGGACATCTATTTCAAAGGAAGTGAAATGTGAAATATAAAGATGTGAAGACAATTTTTTTAGTGCGGTCATAGGGGGATGACAGTTTCAACACCATTAAATTGGCGTTATTGTATTGCCTTCATATAATGTTACTAGGGAACAACAAATAGAAAAAGGTATCTCTAAAGTATCTCTAGTTTGTTG
Source organism: Mangifera indica (assembly GCF_011075055.1). Classification (NCBI taxonomy): domain Eukaryota; kingdom Viridiplantae; phylum Streptophyta; class Magnoliopsida; order Sapindales; family Anacardiaceae; genus Mangifera; species Mangifera indica. The sequence goes on from NC_058146.1 coordinate 15,614,916, forward strand.
ATTACTTAGACGAATTCAATTCTAACCCATGGGGTGTACGGGTATGGGAGATGACCTTCCACTTCATTTGCCATTCCATTGAGAGATTATGCTACAATACGTCGAAAGGTATAGAGAAGTATGAAATCTATGGGTTCCCACTTGCATTCCAAGTAAGTGTGTCATTGTGAATAATTTTTTTGATAGCCAAAAAAAATACTATTTTCTATAGTTGTAATTTGTGGAATTTAAACATTGATGTTGATATTGTAGTTTTGTCTATACAAGACGTTGGACCCATTAGCTGTCTAGGTAGAGTATTCTGATTAAAATGCGTATCCGCACATGTTTCAGTGGCAAGTGAGAGATCCTAAGATAGAGTCATATGGAACAAATATTCAAGAGTGATGCGGTCAGTAATTCTTAATCGATTAATTGATTACTTAATTAATTTAGTAATCAACTTACAAAAATTTTTTATTAATATATTTTAATCAGCAAGATGATGTTAATTTCGTAATTGTGCCTACAAAAATAAATGTCTCAGATATCGTCTCTTTAATAAAACATCATCAATGCAAATAACTGATCGACTATATCATTAAAATGTTTGGATGCAATATCCCAATGCCAATGAAAAAGTACTAAAAGTGATGCTCCTCATTTATTTGTATATGCGTTATGGTATCTGGATTGCCTATGATGTGGCTTTATCTTATCTCTTGAACATGTGTGTGTGGAATTCATAGAACGGATTTGGAACATGTCACTAGGTTCTAATCTTTTTTCGTTACATACCATTCATATTGTCGATCAACACAGTTAATCTTTCATCTCCCTGTATTTGACTTAGCCACTCTGTGTTGGAATCTTTCCTCCAACACAAACTAAGCCAATTTTTATAGCATTCTCCTTTCACAGCAATTCTGCACCACTTGATATTATAAGCTGTGGAGGAAAATTGGGTAGCCACTTAAATTGATAAATGGGGACATTATCGAAAAATGGTCCAATATAATGTCCACCACCCTGAAGAGGATCTACAAGCTGGAGACTACTTATATCATAATTAATAGGTGACATCTCCTCGAAGTCTGACTCATCAAAAGGAACATCAACCATCTAGTTCCCATCAAAGTCGCCTCTACAAACCCATTCCTCAACAGTGTGCAATGCATCATTATGAAAATTTATAAAGTCTTCCCTATCATATTCTTGTTTCAATTTACCATCATCATTGCCATGCTTTCTTCTTCTTCTTATGCTTTGATGAAGGTACATGTAACAAAAATGGAATACATTCCTCAATGTATTTAAACATGTCAATAAGGCTTTTGACATCTTCATCATTTTCGATTTTTATAGGGGTACTCTAGATCGAGACATTTTGGTTTCATACATAGCTGAATGTTCTTCCAAATCAAATCGATACCACATTTTTCACTCAACAACTAGATAAATCTTTTAAGTGTTGTTTTGGGTCGCATTTGAACCACTCTTTGATGACCTCCAGCGTATTTCATAATATTTTGATCAATTTGAATCTATTCTCCTTCGTAATGAATAGCCGCAAAACTTATCATTTTAATAATTAATTCTACAATGACCAAATTGGTAAAAAAACATTTATCAGAAAAATCTACATTAAACTTTACCAATATAATCAATTTGATTTACATGATTAATTCGATACGAATTTTATTATTAATTTACCCCCAAGCATAAAATATCACAATACCCCACATTTAAATATCAATATCAATTTACACCTAATTTGGCCAAATAATTTTAGCCCCCAAAGTTCATAAAAATTTCATTATACACCATATATAGGCAAATTTAATTTAACCCTACATTGTTACTTATTTTGGCAAATTTTATTTAACACTCTCATACATTTTCTAATATCAAAATGTCCCCTATGTTTTTTAACATTTAATTTAACACCTTCATACATTATCTAATATCAAAATGCCCCTTATATTTTTCAAACATTTTTTAACACTCTCATACATTGTCTAATATCAATATACCCCTTATATTTTTCTAATGCTTCCTAGCATTTCATTTAACACCCTCATACATTGTCTAATATCAAAATGCTCTCTATATTTTTCTAACCTTTATTTTACGGCACAATTTTATATAAGTATATAAAACGTACGAACTTGATTTAACAGATAAATTAAGTTTTTGGTTAAGATTCGCATCAATACTTTGCTATTATGAATCGAATTTTTTCGATTCAAACTCAAAACACGAATTTTCTTCCTTCTGAAGAATTCATAGTATCAGATATTGAATGAAACTGAAAATTTGAATAGTGTAAGGAAAACATGAGGCTGAGGGTTTATATAGAAGCCAGGATGGGTGTTTTTGATACTTGTTAAAAAAAGTAGGGCATTTTTGCTTAAGTTGTTTGAATGTTGGGTATTTTTGCTTAAGTCCTTCAAATTTGGACATTTTCTTTTGGCATATGTCTTTTGGGCAATTAATTTAATATTGCTAAAATAAAATACAACTTAAATTTATGGGAAATTATTAAAAATAGGCAAAATTAAAGGGGTCAAAGCGAAATTGCTCAAAAAATTTAGGTTTAAGTAAAAATGCCCAGGTTTTGTGAAATGACGAAACTGCCCCCATATATAAAGTCAGCAAATTTTCACTGTACAAGCGATAGAAAATTCCAAAGCTTCCCACATCCCACGGCAATCCCACAGCGAACATCATTTCCGCCGATTTTCTTTAGTTCCGACAACCGCAAATGGCAAATAAGGTTAGTATATCTCCTGTAATCTTTTTTGGATCAAGTTATTGTTGATATTACTGAGATTTGATTGAGAATTTTGGGTTTGAAATTTTAGGGTTTACGGTTTGAACAATGCTTAAAATGTTTCGATTTTTGGTTGTTTTGGTTGAATTGATTGAGGGGTTTTATGTTATACAACGTCTAGCTTTGATGTATGTGAAAATCGGAGGTCGAAACGACCAATATTTGGCCGAAAATGGCTGCCAAATGGATCGGCAGTCTTGCCGTGGGAACGGCATTTCCCACGGCAAGACGAATTTTCCCACGGCAGCGTATTGGGCATGGTTAGTTGGGGGGTAAAGTGGGTTTTTTAAAACATTGGGGTGTCGGGGAAATGCGTAGCCCACGTCAGGTTTTTATGAAATTTCGCACGTTGTCGTGGGAAAAGCAAAATTACGAAACAGCCCCCCTTTATAAGCACAGCAAAATTTCACTTCTTCCCACGGCAACTTGCGTTTTCATTGTGCATTTCCACGAAAATTCCAAAAGCTTTCCACCTCCCACAGCAAAGGTCATTTCCATCAATTTTCTTGCTTTCCGGCAACCGAAAATGGCAAAGAAGGTTAGTATATCTCCCGTAATCTTGTTTGGATCAAGTTATTGCTGATATTATTGAGATTTGATTGAGAATTTTGGGCTTGAAATTTTAGGGTGTACGGTTTGAACAATGCTTAAAATGTTTCGATTTTTGGTTGTTTTGGTTGAATTGATTGAGGGGTTTTATGTTATACAACGTCTAGCTTTGATGTATGCGAAAATCGGAGGTCGAAACAACCAAACTTTGGCCGAAAATGGTTGCCAAATGGATCGGCAGTCTTGTCATGGGAACGGCATTTCCCACGGCAAGACGAATTTTCCCATGACAGCATATTGGGCATGGTTAGTTGGGGGTAAAGTGGGTTTTTTAAAACATTGGGGAGCCGGATGAGATTCGTTACAACACAGCAGTTTTTTTGGAAATTTATCATATAATAGTGGACCTTTTCAATTAAAGAATTTTCATGAGGGGTTAAATTGAGAATTTTCTTATCTACGGTTTCTGATCGTGTAGTTTTCGAATTTTATATCCGTTTTTTCTGTTTTAGGTTTTTCTATATGTATTTTTCAAATTTTAAATTCGAGTTTTCGAATTTTGTTGCTTTTTGACACAACTTACGATGTAACGACGTCATTTCAACTTAATATTTCGATTTTTTCGTTTATAGGATATATCGATTCTTTTTTTTTTCAATTTTTCAAATAATTTTTCGGTTAGCGACATTCATAGGTATTTCAACTGATAGAGTTCGAATTTCAGTTTCGTTTTTTCGAATTTCACAATTTCAGGATATACCGATTCGTATTTTGAAGATTTCCGATCGATTTTTCGATTATCGTCACTTTAAGATATTTCAACGTATAGAATTTAAATTTCAGTTTCGTTTTTCTGAATTTCACCATTTTAGGATATATCAATTTGTATTTTTAAGAGTTCCGAACGATTTTTCAATTATCGTCACTTTAAGGTATTTCAACGTATAGAATTCGAATTTCAACTCCGTTTTTCCTAATTTCACCATTTCAGGATATATCGAATCATATTTTCAAGATCTCTAAACGATTTTTCAATTATCATCACTTTAAGGTATTTCAGCATATAGAATTCGAATTTCAGTTCTGTTTTTTTGAATTTCACCATTTTAGAATATATCGATTCGTATTTTCACGATTTTCGAACGATTTTCTGAGTATCGTCACTTTAAGGTATTTCAACGTATAGAATTCGAATTTTAGTTTTGTTTTTTCGAATTTTACCATTTTAGGATATATCGATTCGTTTTTTCAAGATCTCCGAATGATTTTCTGATTATCGTCACTTTAAGGTATTTCAACGTATAGAATTCGAATTTTAGTTCTGTTTTTTCGAATTTCACCATTTTAGGATATATCGATTCGTATTTTCACGATTTCTAAATGATTTTCTGAGTATCGTCACTTTAAGGTATTTCAACGTATAGAATTCGAATTTCAGTTCTGTTTTTTCTAATTTCACCATTTTAGGATATATCGATTCGTATTTTCAAGATCTCCGAACGATTTTCTGATTATCATCACTTTAAGATATTTCAACGTATAGAATTCGAATTTCAGTTCCGTTTTTTCGAATTTAATCATTTTAGGATATATCGATTCGTATTTTCAAGATTTTTGAACCATTTTCCGATTATCATCACTTTAAGATATTTCAACGTATAAAATTTAAATTTCAGTTCCGTTTTTTTGAATTTTACCATTTTAGGATATATCGATTCGTATTTTCAAGATCTCTAAATGATTTTCTGATTATCGTCACTTTAAGGTATTTCAACGTGTAGAATTCGAATTTCAGTTTCGTTTTTTCAAATTTAACCATTTTAAGGATATATCGATTCGTATTTTCAAGATTTTCGAACCATTTTCTGATTATCGTCACTTTAAGGTATTTTAACGTATAGAATTTGAATTTCAGTTCCGTTTTTTCAAATTTCACCATGTTAGGATATATCGATTCGTATTTTCAAGATTTTCAAACCATTTTCCGATTATCGTCACTTTAAGGTATTTCAACGTATAGAATTCAAATTTCAATTCTGTTTTTTCAAATTTCACCATTTTAGAATATATCGATTCGTATTTTCAAAATTTTCGAACAATTTTTTGATTATCATCACTTTAAGGTATTTCAACCTATAAAATTTGAATTTCAGTTTCGTTTTTTCTATTTTTCGTCATTTCAGCATAACTTAATTCACATTTTGTTATTTTCGATCGATTTTTCGATTGTTAACATTCCACGGAAGTTGAACATATAGAACTCGAATTTCAGTTCTTATTTGTTAAGTTTTGTCATTTCCTTTTTGATTATTTGGTATTTCTCATTTTTTTATGTTTTTTTCACTAATACATTTGTTTACATATTTATTTTTATGAATGTCTAACAAATTTTACGTGATTGTTACAGGATATTTCTCACAAAAGAAGACGGGTTGACAGCGAGCTGCGCATTCCCGATGAGTCCAGACACTTCCGGGCAGATGCGATATCTCGTGCAGAGCGTATCGCATTATCTCGGATTTCTTCTACATTGACCTCGCGTCAGCTGTGACTATTTGAGAGGACATGTTTCGGGTCCTTCCTTCGTTTACCCGAAACCAAATTCTGCGGGATCTTGGTTCATGCATTTCTACTACGACAGTTACATGCACCCTTTGCCAGAGACGAGTTTTGGTTTAGGATTAGCGACGTTGATGTGAGGTTTAGCCCGTTTGAGTTTACGTTGGTGACAGGGCTTTCGTTTAGCCGTCGGACTGATGTTTCTTCATATATTCCTCGCTCCTCCGAACATAGGATCAGATCTATGTACTTTCGTGATTGTCTGAAGGTGCAGTATCACGACATCGAGCGTGTTTTCTTGTCGAGGCCATGGGGGGATGACAATATTGACGCTGTCAAGCTCGTCTTGTTGTATATTCTACACATGGTTTTGTTGGGGAATGATCGACGAAAGAAGGTGTCCACGGAGTACTTATAGTTAGTTGATCATTTGGATGGGTTTAATTCCTACCCTTGGGGCATCGTTGTATGGCAGATGACATACGATTCTATGTCACAGGCGAGTGAGAGAGTCTGTTCCGGATGGATGCATGAAATCCGTAAATACAACCTTTACAAATTTCCTTTCGCATTTCAGGTAAGTTTTATATTATTATTTATATATATTAATTGACAAAAATATAAATTGATTTATTTACATTGTAAATGATTATATTGCAGTATTGGATATATGAGACTTTAGAGAAGTTACACGATTGGATTGACCTTGTCGATCTCTATGCGTCCCCACGGATGTTGAGGTGGCGTACGCGAGACGTCCCTGTTTGGACTCATATAGGTCGTATTTTCACTAGTGATCCGGTATGTACTAGTAAATTAATAAGTTGATTAATTCGTTATATGTTACAATTATTTTGACTTATATATCTTCATCATTAGGAGGATGTCACATTCTCTCTTCGTCTATCAGTGATCGAGGAGGGTTTACCGTGGTACGCTGAGATTCGTGAGTACATCGGTTTACCCGATGCTGATTCTTCCTCATCTTCTTCGGTCCCGATCATGACTAGAGACGGGGCTCCTCCATCCTCAGGACCTTCAGATGTACCTGTAGAGACTTCTGAGACACATGAGGAGCTTATTTAGCCTCCTGTTATGAAGCAGCCTATATGTTCCCCTGTTGTTCAAAGCCCACGGACGACAGACCATCCTGGAGTGGAGGACCACCCTAGCGTGGAGGAGCATCCTGGAGTGGAGGACCGCACTACCCATCATGCCACCGAGCAGTGTCCCTCATTCGTATCACCTAGTATTTCTACATCAGATGCTACCTTAGCGCACTGGGGTGCTACGATTTTACGTGAGATATCAAGTTTTCGCGATGATATCTCTTCTCAGATGACTCGATTACGTGATGATATCTATTCCCAAATGACTCGATTAGAGGATGGTATGACTCGTTTGGAAGACATTGTCACGCATACATATCCAGCCCCCGTCGTTGAGGTTGTAAAACTACTTCTAATTTATTACTTATATAAAATGTGTTCAGTGTTATTATTCTGACAACTATTATTACATTCGTACAGGAGAGGGACGACGTTATTGGGATGACCTCCCCCATTGATACCGCAATACCATCCCATCAGTCACATGAGGTACGTATGTAATTTCAAATTTATATTTAATGTCCAATATTGTTATTATATTACAATATCGTTATATATAAAATGTCACTGAATAGATTTAATATTACTATTATCTTAGGGTAGTCGACAGGATGGAGCACCGGTTGACCCTTCGATGACTTCACCGATCCGATCTGTGGTATGTCACTTATCAATATAACTTAATTTTTAATACTATTTTGTTATCGATTAATTCATGGTATATATTTGTATAGGGTTTTCGTCCTGAAGGCCAACCAATCGGATCTCCTATCGCTGTAGATCGTCCACTAGAGGTATGAAAATTATTGTTCATATGATATTTTAGCGGCGAAATATCATTTACCATTTTTTCCTTTTGATGCATATAGGGACTCGACATTGATATATCATCAATCGAGGGTTATCTCCGAACACCTTCCCCGAAAGTTCAGGTTATGGGGATTTAAGATTATCGTCATTGATCAATTTGTCTTTAATATTATATATTTTTTTTAAATGATGTTTTGTCTCTTTTTCAGGACGAGCGACTATAGTTACTTGCTGATATCCCGAGCTCAACCAAAAAGCTTGTGGATATTAGTTCACAGGAGGAGGACTTCCAGAAGGATGTTTCTGAGACCATTCACATTGAGGTTTGTCAATTATAATTACTAAATAAATTTAATTGATAAATATGCATCACTGAGATGTTTTAATATATAATCATGCAGTCTATTGACGGAGCACGCACTGTTGACTTGATCGTGATTCAGGATTCTCCAGTTAAACCTCCTCCCGCATACGTAGAGAAGGTAATATAAATCGAATAATGTTTATGATTTTGTTGAATGAAATAATGAATTAATAGTTTTTGTAACATGCAGTTGGTTCGTACAGCACGTGGTCGGATCATCCGAAAGGGTCCACTGGTTCACACCCCGTATACAAATCCACTCAAAGGGAAGGCGAAATGACAACTCAGGACGATTCCATCCTCTGCATCAGACCGTGAGGAATCGTTCCTCACATGGTATACCAGAGTTACAGCTTCTGACACACATGATGTGTACTTCATAGGATCGAAGTCAAAGGACAACTTCTGGAGGCTTGTTGTAGAGTTACGCGAGTGGTTGACCGACGATGTGAGTTCTCTATACTATATAATTTGGTAAAAAGCTAGATATATTTATTAATAACTAACACGTGAACTTGTTTATACTATTTTAGCATGTGGATTCTTTTTTGGCTTTATTACGTCGGCAGCAGGACGATCACCAGTCGACTATCTCACAGCGTTGGACGACTGCCCACACATTCTTTGGAGGCCATATTGAGATGGTCTGGAAGAGTTGGCAGTCCACACCGATTAGCGAGTTTGAGTTTTCGAGGCTCTTCACGAGGATGGTTGATGTAGCGTACACCCCGAGATTGTTGTACAAACCATGAGGGATGGTCGATCAGGTATAGTTTATATATATTTCTATTACATTCAATTGGTTAACGACAACGATAAGTAACTAAAATGTCTCACTGTTTATAGGTTTTCATCCCTATAGACTTCGAGAACGCACATTCGGTCGTCGAAGTTATAGATTTCTGTGAGTGGTCGATTACGGTATATGATTCAGAGGTTTCATATTCGGGGAATATAGGGACTCTAGAGCAGCGCATGCGATTGTACATGACCTTTATTCCCGCGTTATTAGACTCGACGAGTTTTTGGATAGCTTCTGGGAGGACTCCACGACGTGATCCCCTCACTTTGCATCGAGCGTCGGATGTCCCTCAGCAGGGATTGGGCTCCGGTGACTGCGGCATGTTTATGTTACGATTTTTTGAGTGTTTGGTGTTGTCACGGAGCTACGTTTTTCCCCGAGAGTCGTCTACCGTTATGCGTCAACGATTAGCGACGTAGTTGTATTTTCACTGTATCAAGTAGCTCACGAATGTGTATTTATCGTTATTCCTATGTTTAGATGTATATATTTATTGTATGTGCATATGTGTATGATATACTTTATTTGTGGTTATATATGGATATGTATCGTATTTGATTTCATTTTTTAAATAATCTTGTCATGAAAAAACAATAAAAACGTATGATTACTCAAACATTTACTCACTTGAAACAATTACAGGAAATAAAGTAATACTGAAATAACTCATACGAAACAGTAAATTTATTACATCAAATGACAATACAATTACACATTTGAAACAATAATAAAAATACATCGGTTACATAAAACTTAAGTACAACAATGAAGAATCATATAACAAACAAAATTGAGTATAAGCATGTCAAGATCTCGTTCCTTTGCCTTTTGTAGATGAACGCTACGGGAAGGAGCTTGGGACCGGTGCTGGGGATTTACATTGGGTTCGTGTATGCCCCGGTTCGCGGCAACGACTGCAAATCCTCGGTGTAACAATTTCTCCTTGTGATGGACGTCGATTTCTGTTGGATGGATGACCTGGACGACGACTATCGAGGACGGGGGCAATATAACTCTGTCTTCTGGTGAGTGCAACCAATCACATTGATTTCCAAGAGGATTGATCGGTTCCTGATATATTGCACGGTAAATGTCGGTGTGGAAGAATGGATGAACCTATGCGTGCACATTCGTGAGTCTCATATGTCGTGCAACGGCAATGGCATGCTTGCACGGAATACGTGAAAGCTGAAACTTTCTACACATGCAAGACATGTCACCAAAGTCCACAATACCCATGAATCCACCAAATCCAACAACCTGATACCGAGTAGGTATAATCGGTCGAACATCCAGACTTGCAGACTTTGATAGACGATTGCTGATCTTATCTTCTACCCAAGGGGTGAGAAAGTTATGACATTCATCTGTAATTTGAAAAAAAATATTAAGAACACATTTGGTAATATGATTAACAAAGTGGAAAAAAGTACATGAGACAACTTTTAATTAATATCGATTTGATACTTACTTGCATGGGTTCTCCTCTCGTAAAACCATCGTTGCATGGTACCACGAATAAACTCCAAGAGCATGGTTATAGGTAGGCCTCGTGCATGTCTGACAAGGGCATTAAATGACTCAGCAATATTTGTGGTCATGATGTTGTATCGATGTCCTAGAAAGTATGCTCTACTCTAACGCTCAAATCCGACATCCCGTAGATAAGCTTCAGCTTGGGGGTTCATTGAGTCGAAGGATTGCATCATTGAACCAAATTCAGATTCTGTGTATGATTTTGCGGCTTTCCAATATGCACCAGCAACCTGTAAAATGGTAAAAAATATGAAAACTCAGTATAAGCAAAATGTATGTATGAAAAGGATAAACTGTTATAAATTTAAATACTTGTTTACACTATACCTTTGAGTCTCGTTTATACTTTGCCCGCATGTTACACAGAAGATGATGACAACAGCATCCATGGTGGACATCTGGAAAGACTTCAACCATTGTCGAGTAGATAGCATGATGTCAATCTGAGATTATTGCAAGCTCAGAGAGGTCAAGGATGCATTCTTTAATTCTCATAAGAAACCAACACCACATGTCGTGATCTTCTTTTTTGCCGACACCGAAACCAATAGGATATATCTGATTATTACCATCAAGAGCCACCGCAATAAATAAATGCCCTAGATATCGACCTTTAAGGAAAGCAACGTCTATGCAAATAACAGGGCAAAGATATTCTCTGAATGCACAAACGGAACATCTTAACGCCATGAAAAAATTCGTAAACCGATGGTCATCATCTGTTTCAATAGCAGTAACGGTGCCCAGATTAGTACGTTGTAGATTGTAGCAATAATCTGGTAAAAACATAAATGATTCCTCCGGTGAACCCCTCAATGAATTGATAGCCCAATTTCTTGCCCGCCAAGCCTGTGAGTAGGAAATATCAATTTTATATCGATCGACGATGTCCACAATTATTTTTTTAGGCCGATAAATTCGATCAATCATCACAAACTTTGATCTCATTAATTGACCTAAAGCTCGGGCCCCAGCTTGTCTGTGATGTGGCATGATTTGATCAACTAAACATGTGTGGGTAGGATTCATAGAGTTGATCCCCTACACATCACCGACAGTGGACTTGGTTGCATGTATATACCACTTACAATTTTCAGCCTTGCACTTAATTTCCCACTGTTTCTTGTCAGACTTTTTGACACCAAATTGAAATCCTTTAAGTAAGGCGAATTGCGTCACGGCGTCTTTCAATTGGACTTTATTATGAAAAATATCACCAATCTTGACACCATTCTCCTCTCGGATCGATCTGGAACCACTTGATGATGCTGATGGCTGTGGAGGAAAATCAGGAAGCCACCTAAATAGATCAGTGGGGACATTGTCAAAAAATGGCCCAGAATAATTTCCACCACCTGAAGTAGGATCTTCAAGCTGTAAATTATCCATACCCTTGGTAACTGATGTCACATACTCAGGTTCTACATCTTTTGAAGGAATGTCGGGCATATCATTTCCATCAAAGTCACCCCAATAGGGAACTATATCTTTTTCTCCATGAGCCCATGAGTTTGCAATATACAACGGGTCATTACTGAAATCAATCAACTTTTCCAAATCGTATTCTTTTTTGACCTAACTACTTTCTTTTTCATCTTCATCTTCATCTTCATCTTCATCTTCTTCCTTCTACCATTCAATTGGGGTACATGTAACAAAAACAGGAATACATTCCTGAAAGTACTGGGACATGTCAAGAAGACCCTGGACATCTTCATCATTTTGGATCTGGATGGGGCAGTCGAGCTCAATTTTTCTTGGCTTCATTGATACTTGAATGTAGTTTTTCATTGGATCAATACTGCAAGACTCCGTCAAAAGCTCAATAAATCCCTCGAATGTTGTTCCATAAGGGATTTTAATCAATTGTTTGGCTCCTCCAACATATTTCATTGTGTTGTTGCGACCTTGAATCCATTCTCCCTGGTAACGAACCGATGCATAACCATCCATTTTAATTTGCAATCCTGCAATGACAAGTTTTTGAAGATAATTATTCATTTATAATAAAAAAAATCAATAATAACTATGTAAATCAGTCGTACAATTATTAATAATTAAAAAAACTCCTCATATTTTTCTAATATTTTATTTATCCCCCTATAATTATTTAACAATTTATATAACACTTTCGTATGTTATCTTATATCAAAATGCATCTATCTGTTTGTAACGTTCCATTTAAAACGTTTTTATAATATTCTATACTTTGAAATACTTTAAAATGTCAATAATAAAAAATTTCTTCAGAAATCTGAAAAATACTAGTGGATATATCCTAAAACGATAAAATTCAAAAAAACTGAGCTGAAATTCGAATTCTAAAAGTTGAAATACCCTAGAATGGTAATAATCGAACAATTCTACGAAAATCTGAAAAATACGAGTTGATATATGCTAAAACGGTGAGATTCAAAAAAACAGAATTGAAATTTGAATCCTAAAAGTTGAAATACCATAGAATGACAACAATCAAAAAATTCTTCAGAAATCTGAAAAATACGAATCGATATATCCTAAAGCGATGAAATTCGAAATAACGAAACTGAAATTCAGAATCTAAAAGTTGAAATACCCTAGTATGGCCACAATCGAAAAATTCTTCAAAAATCTGAAAAATGTGCATTGATATATCCTAAAGCGGTGAAAGTCGAAAAAACCTATAATTTCAATTATAATGCGCCTACAATGTTTAATACGAAAATGCACCCTAATTTTAATAACATTTCATTTGACCCCTCAATTATCTCTTTCTTTATTTAACACCCTTGTATGTTGTCTTGTATCAAAGCAATACCTATCTATTTTTAACATGTTATATAAATCCTGTATATATTGTAAAATATCCAAAACCCCCCATATTTATCTAAAATATCCAAAAACCCCCCATATTTATCCTAAATTATAGTTAACCCCCCCATACTTGTCAAACATTACATTTAACCCCCATATTATGACATAAAAACTAGACTTAACAAATAAAATTAAGTTTTAGGCTAAGATTGGCATAAATACCTTTTTTTGATGAATAGTATTTTTTCGATTCGAATTTAAAAATACGAACTTCTTTTGTCCGAACGAATCCCTACTAATTGATGTTGACAAAAAAATGAAAGTGAGAGTGAGTGTTTGAGTGATATGAGAAGTGTGTGTAAATAAAATGAGTGAGGAGGGTTTATATAGATGAGAGAAAGGGTAATTTTGACATTTTAGAAAAAGTAATAAAATAAATAAATAAATAAATAAATATGAAAATGCCATTACAATGTAAAATATCCAAAAACCCCACATATTTATCCTAAACTACTTTAACCCCCCATACTTGTCAAACATTACATTTAACCCCCATATTATGACATAAAAACTAGACTTAACAAATAAAATTAAGTTTTAGGCTAAGATTGGCATAAATACCTTTTTTTGATAAATAGTAATTTTTCGAGTCGAATTCAAAAATACGAACTTCTTTCGTCCGAACGAATCCCTACTAATTGATGTTGAAAAAAAAATGAAAGTGAGAGTGAGTGTTTGAGTGATATGAGAAGTGTGTGCAAATAAAATGAGTGAGAAGGGTTTATATAGATGAGGGGAAGGGTAATTTTGACATTTTAAAAAAAGTAATGAAATAAATAAATAAATATGAAAATGTCTTTACAATGTAAAATATCCAAAAAAAACCCCATATTTACCCTAAATTATAGTTAACCCCCCATATTTGTCAAACATTGCATTTAACCCTCATATTATGACATAAAAACTAGACTTAACAAATAAAATTAAGTTTTAGGCTAAGATTGGCATAAATACCTTTTTTCGATAAATAGTAATTTTTCGAGTCAAATTCAAAAATACGAATTTCTTTCGTCCGAACGAATCCCTACTAATTGATGTTGAAAAAAAAATGAAAGTGAGAGTGAGTGTTTAAGTGATATGAGAAGTGTGTGCAAATAAAATGAGTGAGGAGGGTTTATATAGATGAGGGGAAGGGTAATTTTGACATTTTAAAAAAAGTAATGAAATAAATAAATAAATATGAAAATGTCTTTACAATGTAAAATATCTAAAAACCCCTCATATTTATCCTAAATTACAGTTTACCCCCTCATACTTGTCAAACATTGCATTTAACTCTCATATTATGACATAAAAACTAGACTTAACAAATAAAATTTAGTTTTAGGCTAAGATTAGCATAAATACCTTTTTTCGATGAATAGTATTTTTTCGAATCGAATTTAGAAATACGAACTTCTTTCGTCCTAACGAATTCCTACTAATTGATGTTGAAAAAAAAATGAAAGTGAGAATGAGTGTTTGAGTGATATGAGAAGTGCGTGTAAATAAAATGAGTGAGGAAGGTCTATATAGATGAGGGGAAGGGTAATTTTGACATTTTAGAAAAAGTTTGAAATAAATAAATAAATATGAAAATGTCTTTACAATGTAAAATATCCAAAAAACCCCTATATTTATCTAAAATTACATTTAACCCCCATAGTGAGTGAAGAGAGTTATATAAATATGAGAGGAAGGATAATTTTGGTATTTAAAAAAAGTCATAGGCATTTTTTGTTTGGAAATAGTGATTTTGGGTATTTTGGCTTAATAGGAGGGCATTTTGGCCATTTTTTAAAATTTCTCTAAATTTATTGGTCTCATAACTAATAAACTTTAGGACCTTCTTATTCGATTGTATATCCGAAAGTTAGTTTTTTGTACTATATATTATTTATTCTATTCAAAATTTCAATGATCACATTACCATTTTAAAAAATGTTATAAATATCATTTAAATTCTAAAATTTCTCATCTATCCTATCATATTGTCACTTAAATACGTTTATTATATCAATAATTTTTTAATTCATCTTAGTATATAAATTATTTTTTATTTGTATTATATTGTAAAATATGTATCATATATAGTATAATATTAATTTCATGATTGGTACTTAAGTTCAAATTTGGTTAGAGTTTGCGCAATTTACTTGATTGAATCACAGTTTGAAGCGAGCCAATCGCTCACCCAGACTAAACAAGCCACAGGGTCGGCCAGCCATGGCCTAAATTATGCATGCAAGATGAGTAATTTGATAACTGCACCAAAAATTGATCCAGTATTGCAAAATAATGTAATTGGCAGTGAAAAATAATCTCGTGTATATTATATAAAGAAAGAAAAGAATATAATTACAGTATTCCTAGTTCTTTTAGCTTCTTTATATTCCTAAAGTTGCAGACATCAATAAATAAATCTGTACAAGATCACGTAAAACTCGGACTGTTGCCCGGACTTGCTGGTTTTCTGTGAGACCACACTCGATAAGCCATTCCTACTTCAATCAGGGATGTGTAAGGCACACCAAACGCAGAAGCTGGTCGCTGGCAGTTCCTTCTCAAGAAACCATATACAATGTTGATGACAAACTTCTTCATATATGAAGATGCATCAGTTGCCAAGACACAAGTATTGCCCATCATATATGCCAGACCAGATTCCCTAGCATCCTCAAGTTCCTACAATTCTTTACTGCATACAATGCCGCAAAATCTTACTCTCTTCCAGTTACTCCCAATAACAACTCCATTTTCTTGTCCTAAACCGCCTGCATCCACTTCTGGCCTTGAATCAATCATAGTCATCACCCCAGAAGTTTCAGCATTGCAATCATCATCACATCTGCACAGAAACTCGGCTATGGTTTCAAGTAGTTGATTCTCAAAAGCATTGCAATCGTCATCACATCATATTTGTGTCTCCGAAGCCAGCAACAACGGCAATGCACAGAACCATCGAGATCCGGTTCATCTCTGGTAAATAGATCTGCCCATGTATCTGGCTTGATGCGTGTATTACTTTGACACGAGGGAAGCACCTCAGCGCTCTACATTGGCTGATTATTGAGAAAGTAGCAGAAAAAATTGCCTGACTTGCCACAGCTGTGGCAAGGGTGGCAATGACCAATATTGGCCAAAATACAGCCTCTGAAAAGGGAAAAGAAATATCAGGAGAAATTACCCACAGGAAATGCTGCTGCATTCGGGTTCAAATACTGAATCAGTGATCAATTTTGCCTGAACATTCGAAATCAATAGAAAAATGACGCAAATTTATCCATTATAAGAGCTTGTAAGTAAGTCAAGAGTACATTTAATGCTACTAGAGGATTGTGACACATATTTTCTTTAACTTGCCCCTCCAGTTAACCCTTAAAAGAAAAAGATGGCTAAACTAAGACATACACCAAAACTATTAATCAGAAATTCTTCCTGAAAGACTTTTGTGCCACTGATAATTTACAATAAGAAACTCAAATTTCTCTCAAATAGACCAATCTCTTCATATTCTTAGCCAGACAAAGCTGAAGATGGATTTCACAAAACTGAGCCCGCAGCAAGGGCCCACCGTGGCCACCCTAAGTCAATGGTAAAATATGCAGAGAAAGCAGAGTGATAAGTTTCTAACCTTACTATAGTTACACCCACTTTAAGTAAAGGTCATATTTTAATTGAAATGTTAAAAAATTACCGAGGATGGCTTTGAAGAAGCTTCTCTCAAGGTCCCTTGTATGCTTGGAGTAAGAAGCAGCCTCACCCATATAGGCAACAATTAAAGATGGGTAAACAACAGAAGTAAATGCAATCTGAGAGGTTAAAAAACGTTACAGAAAATCTATAAACCAGAAATAATTAACTGTAACAATACCAAATGCATTATGCCGACCAAAATCTTAATGCTAGAAGAAATTATATAGAGGACAAGCTTTTCTACTAGATATAAGTAAAAAATTCCTTTAAAACCACTAAACTAAGAAATGGATAGCAGAAGTATTCATGAAGAAGGTATGAATTCTAAAATTCGCACCGAATAATCAATTAGAATTACCATGCATGGGTAATTCGTTTTTATCATTGAACTTCTAGAAACTAGAACAGATAAAGATGATGGCTCACCCGAATAGCAAGCTGAGAAAAATGACCAAGATCAGCAAACATGGCCTCTGCACCTGATAAGAGAAGACTAATTTTTAGTAGTTACCATAACACTAGGCTTGAACTGAAAACTGGGTATCGAGATGCAAAACCAACAAACCTGTGATGCACAGAACAACTCCTCCAGGAGAACTCCATAAATCTTTTCCAGCCTTTTTGAAAAGATATATACATAATATGGTGAAAGAGCTCTGATAATGCCTGGATTCCAATGTATTATGTTGTATAAACCAGCCAGACTAATGCATATGAGCCATGCTAACAAGATCGGAGCAAAAACAAAGCTAACCCTGTGCGTCCCAAAATGTAAAGTGCAAACAGCCCCACCAAAATCAGGCAAGCAATCAATACAGTATAATCTGCAAGATAAAAAACATATTAACAAAAAGCCACAAGAAAATAGTGACAAAAAGTTTATCACAATATTTGCCCATTCTAGATGAAATTATATGAACTGATTTATTTTTATAAACAACCAATTCCATAGGAATTTCTATTGAAACAGCGCACATGAACATATCACACCTCAAAGAGGTAAAAAGATTGATAAACTAGGCATAAAAATTAGAAAAAGTGAGCACCTCCAAAAGGAGAAGAAAATGCTACTTTCACCTACTCTCATGTAGCCCCTTAGCCTTTACTTTTACGCCATTGACTGCAGAAAGGACTGCATACATGAAAAACGAAAAAATTAGAATGATGTTACTCATTTATTCCATCATATTAAGATATACCTAAGACAGCTATAATGTTACTCATGCAGGTCTTTTGGAAGCACCTTCACCATTATCATCTGCTCCTAAGACAGCTATAATGTACT
Organism: Mangifera indica; assembly: GCF_011075055.1. Taxonomy (NCBI): domain Eukaryota; kingdom Viridiplantae; phylum Streptophyta; class Magnoliopsida; order Sapindales; family Anacardiaceae; genus Mangifera; species Mangifera indica. The sequence goes on from NC_058146.1 coordinate 15,633,270, forward strand.
TGCATAGAGGGATCAAAGTCAAAGTCCAGAAAACCAAAGAAAGTAACCTGAGAATTACATCATCTTCCTCGTGAAGCCTCAACTTTCCCGAAAATGTGCTCTGGTAAACATATATCGGTGATATGCTTAAGTCTCCGTACACTATACTAAAACTCTGATATGCTAAGAGTAGAGTACTCTTATAAAATTTCTCCTAGTAAAACAAAAGCCACAACTTATGGACACACACAATTACAAAAACATTAAAGCGAAGAACATAACGATAACGACCCTTGTTGCTGGAAAATTCAATAACATTTGCTAACAACTTATCAGTGTTAAATCTATATCTAAAATGGTAATAATAACTCATGATCATATTCCATTCTTACTTCTATAACCTCACCTATAAGCTCACACAGAGCAAACATCCCACATTCAATTCCAAATTCAGATCACACACAAACATAATTACAAAAGCAATAAAGCAAAGTGGGCTCTACAAGTAGTGGTGGATTAGAGCCAAGTTGGCTTAAGTACAAATGTCAGCTTAGCTCAAAGGAGCTCGAATGAACTCGACTTAGACATGCTCAAGCTAAGAGTTTTATATTGTCAAGTTTAAACTCGAGTTTAAAGATGTTCAATCTATCAAACTCGTATGTTTGAAAATGTTTGATTCGAATTAACTAAAATAATGTTATTAAATTAATAAACATCAAAACAATATATAATAATAAAGTTTGACTAGACTCGAATCCACCCATGTCTAGAAGGTGTCAGCCCAGTAAATTCAATTACATTACCTAATTTCACAGCAACTACAGAAAATATTATTAAACTGTTTATCAATCTCCTTCACGTCATTTATACTAAAACGTGCACACAAGTACAAAGCATTAAAGCAAGATGATCACAAAACAGTGTCTGGCCAGTAACGCCACTGTACAGTTCAATAATAAAGTAACAGTTAAGTATTGTTACCGCACATTTCATTTACCCACATAATGTCAACATTAAATAATGTTACTAAATTGGTTATCAAACGCATTCTATGTGATTTTAAAACTTAAAACCAAAAACATGAGCGCAAAAATCATATAGTAATTATACATTCTTATATATAAATATTTGAATTTAATAAATTTTATAAAGAGTAATTTTATATATGTAAATATATATATTAATTATATAATTAATGAACTATGAATTATTTGATATAGTAATTATTAAAAAAAATATATGTGCAAATATACAAATAGTTGGTACTAATGAGATAAATGAATGAACGTTTAATAGATGGTTCCAGCTCTCTAGCGAAGTTTCTAGAGGTTGTCATCATCGAAGATTGTCGTTGGTGAGGAGAGAAAGAAAATCTAGAAATTTGAAGATAAAATATCACTTTTTAAAACTTGAAAAAGTTGGAGGGTGAATCGTAAGATTTTTAAACTTGGAAGAGTAAAATGTGATAAAATTTTAATTTTTTTAGTAAATAATAATTTTACCATTAACCTTAATTGAGATTTTTAATCAAAATTTTACCATAAATAGATATTTAAATTTTTAAAATTTTACAGATATATATTTATTTTTATATTAAAATTTGGATAAAAATAGTTATTTGGCCTATATTTAACTATTGGAAATAACTTTTGAACCCATCCACTAGACATAACATTTTTTTATTTTTCTCCATAAATAAATAAATAAAAGCAAAGCCCTGAGTTTATTTATATAAATTAAATATGCATAAAGCTCAAATGGCTTGATTGCTACCAATAATAAGTCTTGCCTTGCCCATATATTATATTTTGACTTTCACCTTATGGAAATTTCCAAGACGCTTCCTCTTAGCCACCTTATATCAAGTGGGATTTTTCAAAATTTTATATTATTAAATATAGAGCTATTTAAATTATGATGAAAGGGACATTGGTCCATAGTTATACATAGGGATAAAAATATGATAAAAATACTGAAGGGATAAAAGATTGACTCTAACTAAGATAACTTGTATTCTTTTGTCAATTCATTTAGAAAAAGTTTAAGACGAGTTCAGTTAAATTGAATTTGAGTTTAAATTTGAGTTTAAGAGTTTTATATTATTAAAAATTTAAGTTTGAAAATGTTTTATTTGTCAAATTCACAAATTTAAAAAAACTCAATTTGAATTGACTAAAACGAAATCGTTTTGATCAAATACATCAAAATAATATTGTTTAGATTAATTTTGATTTAACTATACTAATAAACCAACCCTAAACTCGAACTCAACTTGATACTGTAGACAAACTCCAACCGAATTAGAGTATAACTTCTCTCAAATTAAATCAAATTTAAACTAGTTTAAAGATAGTTCATCCAACTTGAACTTGATTTTGTCAAATCGAACCAAATGAGTTTATCTAAATTCAAACTTAATTCAAATTGAATTAAACCTTAGAAGGGATCCTATTTTATTTTATCAAAAGTCGTTACATATAATTATTCGTGTTCAAGAGTAATAAATTTGACACATGTGGAGATTTATAGGGGATATTGATTAAAATAACTTTTTTTTTTCTATTTGTATACATATATAATCATTTTTTTTCCTATTATACATATATAGTCCAAAACATAAAATATTTAAAATATTTTTAAGTTTTATACTTATCCAATCAAACATAAACTTACCAAATCAAGATGTAAAACTCACTTACTTGCTCAATCAAAATTGAAATATGAGGTGAAATAAGATGAAAGTGTGAAAATTTCTGATGACTTTGACGGTGGAAAGATCAGCCAGGTGATTAGCCAACCAACTTATTTTTAAAAATTTGATTGGTTGGCTAACCCCAAATCTCATAATTTTCTTCTTTTAAAGGTAAAATCAATTTAAAAAATGGTTATATTTGTATAATAGAATAGAAGATGATTTTATATATATATAAAAGGCAAAATAAATGGTTAGTTTAATCAATATCCTGATTTCTAGGCTTTAAGCTCGAATCAATACGCTAGTCTTCATTTTCCTTATTTTTCAATATCTAGAAACTATAATTATGTATAATTATATAATAATATATTATTTAATATTTAAATATATATTTAAAATTAAGTGTAATATTGCAATATTATATATAAATAAATTATATAAATTTAAATATATAATCTAATATGATAGAATTTGATTAAATGATTTTAAAGTGAAAAAAAAAAACTAAATAATCATATCACCCAATCATACATTATTATCTCAGTTTATATATATAAATTTGTATAATTTATTTGTGTACATAGTTTTATTATTTTTTTAATAGTAAAAGTATGTGTGCTACTAACTAGACATAATAACATCAACTCATACGGTAATATTGTGAGATTTTAAATTAAAAATAAATAATATTCAATTATATAATGAAATATCAATGTTAATATATAAATTAGTACTCATGCATAAATTTTGTTTTTAATGTGTTTAATTATGGTTATATTGAAATCAATAAAATTATTTGTACTTATAATAAATACCAATTTTAGGTATCAATAATGATGTGTTATTATTTTAAATTATGAATAAATTAATATCTAATTATATGATAACACATCATCATTGATACTCATGATTGATAAACACACATAATAACACTTTTTTCAAAATCTGTATCCTTCACAAAAACATATATCTATTTATCATTTCTTTAGCATAAATCATATATTTTTAGTTTGAGTTCGCAGAATAGATGAGATTTTGGTTATAGCTCGAGCTTAAAATAATTTTGGTTGACCCGAGTTCAACCTAAAAAATAACATTTTAATTTTTTAATATTTAAATTATTAATTTTAATCTCCTGTATTATATATTTGTTTATTACCTTATATTTAAATATTTTGGTGTAATGGTTGTAAGGTAAATTATTAGACGTGAGATTTTCTTTTACTTGGCGTGATTAGTTTAGATCTAAACAAAATCGACAAGGTAGTTATCGAGTATGCACAAAAAGATAGCTTTTGGCTAGACACAAAAGAGTTAGTCAGACTTAAGTAAGAGTTTCATGTTACAAAAAAAAAACACACATTAAGGGTGTGTTTGGTTGAGAGTATTAAAAATTACTCTAGTAATTTATTTTTTATTACTTATATTACTTTATTTAGTTTATAAATAATAAAATATTTAATTAATCTTCTATTACCAAAAGTGATGTGACAATTAATATAAGAGATACTCTGATTACCATCTCTACCTTAGGTATTAAAATATTACCAAAGTAATCATGATTTTATTATAATATATTATTTTTTTAATTTTTTAAAGCAAAAATAATAATATTTTCAATTAATATAACAAATAATATAAAAATATTTTAAAATAATTATATCATAAGGTATTTAAGTAAAATAATTTACTAGTATTTTTTTATTACCTCTAATCAAATATAATAATTATTTATACCTACCTATTTTTATCAAATATAGTAATAATTTATACCAAGTAATCTTTACAGTAATCTATCTTCAAAATAATCTTTCAATTTTATTAATAAAACATTCCCAAAACCAAATGTCTCTTAGTAATAATCAAGTATCGACTTTTACGAAATGTTAGATTCAATCTAAATTGAGCATTAATAAGACTTCTTTGGGGATTCCCTCTGAAAAAACAATGTTTTAGATTGGTTTGATATCACCGAGTTGAGACTCAAAAATAATTTTATTTTGTATTTAACTTGAATCAACTTAATCTTAAATGATTAGATTAATTCAAACAATTCTTCAACTCTGAGTAAAATTAGTTCAAAACGAATCCAATTGCTTAAAGAAAAAAATAAAAAACCAATCCGATCCTACTTCTAATATTAAGCCTAGCTGTGAGAATTTTTCTGGGTGCAATGTCCAAATTCTCTCCTAAAATACACTCCACAACAGTACCAAAAAAATTATAAGACCATAATGAATATTTGTTAGATTTATTAGAGAAATTAAATTAATTGTCCAAATACAATGAGTTTTAAGCAAAAATGTCCAAGTTTAAAGGGCCAAAGCAAAAATACCCAAAAGTCAAACTATTTAAGAGAAAAATGCCCAATTACTTTTTAAAATCACAAAAACTATCATTCATGTTTTCTATATAAACCCCTACCTTTCATGTATTCCCACACCATTTAGATTTTAGTTTCACTCAATATCCAATACTGTAAGTTCATTCAAAAAGAAAACATTTCATATTTCTAAATTAGATTTCTGACCAAAATTGCATTTTTCCGCTCTTATTTCAATAATAAACAAATTTATACATATTCTAATACAAAAATCCTTAACTGATTCATCTAAAAGAAGTAATAACCTATCTATAAAATCAATTGTTCAAAACTAAAAATCCTAACTAATAACGCTTAAAATCTTTATATAATCAGTAAAATCTTAACATCAAAATGATTCAAACATAACAAGGGACAATATATTAACCTTCTTTACCATTTTTGTTGTTGGAAAACTACAAAAATTGTCGAAGAAAAGCCAAAGTGGTGCAACGGTCATTAAACTCGTGAAACCTTTGAATTTTTACAAAAAATTCAATATTGTTTTCATGGAAAAATGACTTGGGTAATTGTATTGACTTGGTTTATATACAAAGACACTTCAATCTATTCTTATTTATTGGGTATTTTTGCTTTGTGTTGAAAAAAATAGATATTTTTGTTTAACATGATTAAATTTGGGGTGTTTCATTAATTTCTCTTTTTGTTATAAATTTTCAAAGATGTGAAAAACTCACAAAATTTATTAAAATTATTTTTACAAAATATATCAATCCGATTAATTCCCATAAATATAAATTTTATTTATTTATTATTAATTATAATTACGCTCAGAATAAAGAATTTTACTCCCTCAATAAAAAAAATTTATAAGCTATCTACTAATTGTAAATTACTTTATAAAATAAAATAAAATAAATAAAAAATTTACTGATTGTATTAGCTTTAATTTTTCAACCTAACAACAATTAATTATATACATTCTCTCAACAAATTCCCTCACAACATAAACAAAAAAGGCTCTCTGCTTTCTTCTTCTCTTCATTTCTTCTTTGTCGTCGTTTTGCGGCCATGCGAAGCGCACTGTGAAAGGAATCCGAAGCCTAAACGAGATAAGCGCACTGTGAAAACGACAATGGCGGAGACGTTGCGAAAGCTCCGGAAATCGTTCTCTATCAAGCTCTCTTTCCACGCCAGTTCCAGCTGTCCTCGTTCCTCCCGTTCCGGTTCTCCACGTTCCTCTGGTTTCCACCGTTCGCATTCCTCCCTCTCGGGCTCGGGCTCGGGCTCTGGCTCTGGCTCCTCCTCTCGTATCTCCCGAAGCTTCAGCTTCCAACCGTCTAATAAATCTTCCAAGGTTTGCAGCTTTTTGAATTAATTTTTTGAAAACGTTTTCGGATCTTGTTTTGGTTTTCTCGTTTTGGGTTCGGTTTCATGAAAACCGCCTGCGTTTCTCCGGGCATTTGAAATTTTCTCGTAATGACCGTATTGCCCTGCGGTTTCGTTTTGTTAGCGTTGTTTGTGAGGGTAGATTGGGAATTCAATGTTTCGTGTTAGGTCACGTCTGTTTAATCTTGAATATGATAATAATTTTTCTCTTTCTGTTAGCGTTACGTGAAGATCTTGCTCTTTTGCTTTTCGCCGAATTCTAGTGTAAAATCACGAAAGTGCCATTGTACAGTTTGTTTTCATGGCGTCATATCTTATCCAGAATGACAACAGCAACCTGGATAAATGTCGTTTACTTGTGCAGTTGTTCTGCTTTGTCGTTGCCTGTAGTTGAATTTGAATTGTATTGAACTGTCTTGGTACGACGTAAGATCCTGTGGGCTTGAATTGGACATTAAAAGGCTGTAAAATTTATCTTAATAATCGATTAAAGGGTTTGCTCTCTAGTTAAAATGGCTTAATTTTGTGTTAGATTAAGTAAGTCGAATTTGTTTTAGCTTGTATTATTTTGTGTTTTCTTATTAATGTGTAATAAATAGCATGAAATAGAGGTTAAGGAAATGAATTTGTCTATGTTAATTGTTTTGTTTGGTTGTTGCGATCATTAAGATAGAAGAGTAGGTTGATCTGTTCCTATTGAATTATTCTTAGTAAGTTATCCGAGTAGCATTAATTTAGTAGGTGAACATGTTCTTTTGGTTGGTTTTTATCAAGAGACGTGAAAATTTTGGCTCTTTATCTATAAACGTTTAGTTTTTGGCTGGTGGAGTGGTTTTGACTTGGTGATATGTACAAGTCATTAACTTTCCATTTTTTGTCAGGAAAATTGCAGTAGTTGATCTGGGTCATACCTATCATATGTTGTTGAAGGCCAGCCTTGTAGCTTTTTCGGAATTCCATTATCTTTTTCATTCTCTTGATAATCACTAGTGCCTGTTGCTACTGCCTAAATATACATGACTTTCTCTTTCATTTTCTTTTTCTAGAATGCATTGTAAATTTCTTGTCATTTATTATTCTTGTACTCTTGGTTGCAAATATCGCTGATGCTACCATATTCAACACTGAATATGCAGTAAAATTTTGGTGATTTAGACTTTAGATTGATACAACTGTAAATAAGTAGAAAGTTGGTTAGTAAAACACATTTTTCCTGCAGCATACCATCAACTTCTGTACTATTAGAAAAATTAATTGCTGGTGAAGCTTTCATTATATTTTTAAGATTACTAGTTGTTGGGGGCATCATTATATTATTAATGTTAAAAGTGACTGAAGTTATATTAACTGTTACATATGGAGTCCACAGCATGGTTTACTTAAGCTGCTGTCATTCAAACTGTGGACATTTATTAGATTAGGTGTCATGAATCATTCCCATAGCTATATGTGCTCGCAAACTGACTTCTAAGTTGTATCTGTCGGGACCACTGCTAGTGACAAATCTCTGGTTTGGTTCATTGCATGTATCCGTATGGTCTCTACTTAATTAAGCATGTGTTTTAGGTTGTAATGCTTCCTACTTTCTGTTTAAATCCACATGTACCCCTTTTCCAGATGTTTTCTTTTTATCAAATATTAGCATGGATTCTTCGAAAATTGCAAGTTTGCTTTATGATGAGTATTCCAGTGCTGAAACATTTGACCAGCCAAAAGAATATGGGCTAACAACTATAAAACTTACAGACAAGGATTAGCCATGGTTTTAAGACTAAAAAGTGAACGTTTTGCAGAAAACTTGTGCCATCTGCTTGGGAAGTTTGAGAACAGGACAAGGATTAGCCATCTTCACTGCTGAATGTTCCCATTCTTTTCACTTCAATTGCATTACAAGCAATGTTCAGCATGGCAATCGCGTCTGTCCTATTTGCCGCTGTGAATGGAAAGACATTCCCTTCCATGCTCCGGTGCATGTCATAGATAATAACAGACGTCATGGTCATGGCAACCGGGCAAGGGTGAATCCTCAAAGTGCTGCCACTCCTGTACAGCTTCCATCTGATCGTGACCATTTTGCTGATGATGAACCGCTCCCGGTCAACTCCATTGGCCCAGCCACCTCACCCTCCCCTGCCCAAGCATTGACTGTCAAGGCCTTCCCTGAGTATCCTGCTGTCTCTGCCACAGATTCCCCTGCCAAGTTTGCTGTTCTTGTTCACATCCGTGCACCATCTCTTCTTAGTGATGCTAATCATCTTGATCGAGCTCCCATCGACCTTGTCACAGTACTTGACGTTAGTGCCAGCATGTCTAGCAAGCTTACCCTTCTCAAGCGTGCTGTTCACTTCATTGTGCAGAACTTAGGCCCTGCAGATCGGTTATCTATTGTGGTTTTCTCTTCAGTAGCTCGAAGAATTTTCCCACTTCAAAGGATGACTGATTGTGGTCGTGAGGATGCATTTCGTGCTATCAATTCTCTTACCTCTAATGGTGGAACCAACATTGTGGAGGGCCTCAAGAAAGGGGTCCGTGTTCTTGAGGATCGTCGTGAGCGCAACCCAGTTGCTAGTATTATTCTCCTATCCGATGGTCAGGACACGTACAATGTTCGCAGGCATAATGATTGTGTGAGGGACAACACATCGAGCTATGAAGTGGAATATCTGAACCTATTGCCCTCTCTGATTTGTCCTCAGAATTCTGAACCTGGAGGTGAATCTCAACAACAAACCATCCCAGTCCACACATTTGGGTTTGGCTTAGAGCATGATTCCACTGCAATGCACGGCATAGCTGATGCTTCAGGTGGCACATTTTCCTTCATTGAAAGCATTAGCATTTTACAAGACGCTTTTGCCAGGTGCATTGGCGGTCTTCTCAGTGTTGTGGCTCAGGATGTTCAGCTCAAAATTAGTTCAATTTCAGCTGGTGTAAGAATCGAATCAGTACCCTCTGGTAAATACAAGAGTGACATTTTGATGGAAGGGCAGCAAGCTATCATAGACATTGGAGAGTTATATGCAGATGAGGAGAAGGAATTCCTGGTATATATCTCCATTCCAAAGTCTTCTTCCAAAAGTTTAGAGAGCACACCATTACTGGATGTCTTTTGCATGCATAAAGACTCAACCTCAATGGAGATCCGTGAAGTGAAAGGTGAGAGAATTGAGATTCGAAGACCGAAGGTTTTGTCTACTGCTGACAAGGAGGTGAGTCTGGAGGTTGACAGACAGAGAAGCCGCCTGCTTGTCGCTGAAACAATTGCAGATGCTCAAAGAATGGCTGAAATGGGACAGTTAGAGGGTGCACAAGCTCTTCTGACCGAACGAAGATCAATTCTCTTAGCTTCAGCCTCAGCCCAGGCAGGCGATGGACTCTGCAACTGGCTGGAGACTGAGCTGAGGGAAATCCGGGAGAGAATGGCAAACATGGAACTGTATGAACGAACTGGGAGGGCATATATCCTCTCAGGATTGAGCTCACATTCATGGCAAAGAGCCACAACCAGAGGAGACAACACACGGACATTTTCTATGAGTAGTGGCAGAGGTGATGAAACCACAAGCTATGAAACACCAACAATGGTGACAATGGTGTCAAGGTCTCAAACTCTCAACTTCACACAAGGTGGACCTCAACCTTCAAGCAGCCATAACAAGTCCTGCAGAATTTGATTCAGAAGTCATGGTTAAAAAGAGAGATTTTTCTTCATCAGGTAAGTCAATATTTTTGCCTGGTTAATAATAAAATGACTGCATTTTTTCTGAATCTATTAAGTATTCATTCAACTCAACCCAACTCTTTTTCTGACTCTGTTATTAGGTATTCGTTTGTTTCTGGTGATTGATTTGATTCTATGGATTACCTTACTGTATATAACTTCCTATAATTATTTTGATTATTTATAATCTTTTTTTTTTTTAATTAATTAGATTAAGCATTCTTCTGGCTCTATGCATTATCACCTCCAGTCCGGACGTTTTGAAATTTTGAACATTAGGACCGAACATGAGTGATCATCGATTATTGCTAATTTCGCAAATGACCAAATGTGAATAGGGTGGATTCAATTTGAGCCGCTTTGAGTTGAGATTGACATTCGGTTTAAATGAGTTGAGTTTGAGCACCCCATATATCAGCTTGTTAATCTTGAGCTTGATTCAAGTTGATCTTGTCAGCATTGTCTCATTGGAACTCACTTTTCAGCAGTTTTTTTTTTTTTTAACTTTCTTTGATAATTATTTTTCAACAACTCTCTTCTGCTTTAACATTACTGTTGACCAGTTTATATGATCTCAATTTCTAACTAGTCATATTAGGTTTGAGTCAAACTTACCCTTGTTTAGGTTAGACTCTAATCAACTCTTAAATGCGACATTTAGAGCTTGCTTTAAAATTTCCGACCGCCAAGTTGTGAGAGGGTAAGTATTTGGGCTTTTTTATTTTATTACACCGAAAAAATGATTTTCTTTCACTATGTATAACTGGGCATGTGAATTTTGTCTAATATCTTAAAAAATTAAGGTCAAAAGACTTATTCTCACTTAAAATATAGTAAAATCTTAAACTTTCACCCTTTAACTTTCAAAAACTCAAACATCTATCCACAAGCAAATTTCTGTTAAAAATCTTAGTTAAGATTAGAAATAAAATTGTGATTTAATAAAAAAGTTTAAAAAGTAAAGTTTTATCACATTTTTCTTCTCATGTTTAAAAACTCACAATTTCTCCTTTGACCCAAAGTTTGAAAAGTGACAAATACCTCTTTAAAGTTTATTCTTGTTCTTTTAGGTGTTGATTCGCCCTCTCTGGCCATCGGTCGTTAGTTCTTCTCCCTTTTGTCTTATCTCTCCTTTCGGTCTCTCTTCCTTTTCTCACTGGCCTTCTTCGGGCAAGATGAAGATAAAATTGTCTTCGTCTTAGACGATGATGAAATCGTCTTCATTTCAAACAAGGATGAATGGTTATAAATGAGATAGGAGAATAAATTATAAGTCATAAATGAGATAAAGTAACACATTGAAATCTATGTTAATTGTTGAATCAAGGGCATGGGTGCCTTCTTCTGAGGGGGAATGTCTACAATGACAACCAATCTGACATCCTGAAATGAGTCAAAGGACAACAAATAACAAGGGTAGAATAAACTCTATAGTATATATTATAAACAAGTTTAGAGTACTTACATCGCCATAGCCAGGGTGTGTAGATGTTGTGTCCTCTTGGGAGGGAATGTCGACAATGATGTTTGTCCCAAAATTTCGGAACAACAATTAAATAGTCATTCAAAATATGTTTATATAATAAGCAAGAATAAGATAACAAATTGTATTATATTTACATTGCCACTTAGAGGACATTCGGTCAAGGGATCCTCTTGCGATGATGCCACATCAACCTTAATATCATGTAACAAATTAAAAAATGGCCAAAGTACTATTTTTCACCTAAAGTATGCTGATTTCTCAAGTCCTTTTTGTTAACGTTAAAAATCTCATTTATTCACTTACAGACAGTTAAATTTAACAGTTTCAAAAACAAAATCATCATTTTATCTCTAATATTAAAGTAAACTTAAATTTGATTTTATTTTTTCTCAAACTCTAATAACTAACAATTTTTCTTAGTTCAAGTTTTTAAAAACTACATTTTCTCTTTAGGTTTTCTAAACTTTCAAATCCAATTTTTTAACGATGACGACGATCTCTAAACACCATCTCTTCCTTTTCATCATCTCCTCCTCCTTGGAGTTGTTATCAACAAAGACGAGTTGTCTTCATCGATGACGACTCTAAGAAAGACATAATATAAAGATTAATCTTATTACCATTTTTAACTTAGATATTAAAAGAATTAATCTTTATTTTATTATACTCATATTCTTATTTATTAATTAATATAACAAATAACTTAAAAATATATTTTCACCGTATCCAAAACCACATCTCAAAGAAGAATCATGAACAAGAAACCTATTATCTTACCATGTACATAAATTGATGGGTCTTATGTGTACAAGAAGTTTATAAACCAACTTTAGTTAGTTATAAAAAATATGAGACTGAACGAACGATGTCCCGCCCAAGCTAAAGAAAACTTTGCCAGCGCTTGTTTCCATGTTTGTTAAAGAAAATTTTCCACATAACAGAGACTTCAAGCGACGAAGTGGGGTCTGCGTTTTGACGTCGAATACTTGAATGAGTCCGAAAAGATTAGAGGCGGCAAGGAGGAAGCCATCGTAGCGAAACGAAGAGCAGAAACTATGTCTTTGAAGGAGGAAATAACAATGTTTTCAGAGAAGGCCTTGGGAGGAAAACAGAGTGAGAGAGGCAGATTAAGCGGCCGGATGGAGGTGAAACAAGATTTGTGAAAAAGAAATAATTAATGGAGGATGCGAGTGTAGGTATTTTTGTCATTATATTAAAAAATTATAGATAAGGACACGTATTTATTTAGATTTTTCAAAATTAATTGGTAAAATTTTGTTAATGGATTAGACTTTGGGTCGGAATAAGTCTATTAAGCCAATCTTTAATTAAACCTATTATTTTGTATCATCGGATCATATTCATATTATATCAATTGGATTTCATAAATAAACCTTTAACTCTAACTTGATTTAAATTAGAATCATATTAAATTTTTTAATTTTAATCAAACCTTTAAATATTTAAATTGCTCAAAAATTATTTATCATTTTTATTCTTCAAAGTGTTTTTATTGTTTTAATTTTTTCACTGAATTATTTTAACTTACTATTAATAAAAACACAATATAACATTTTGTTTTATTTATAAATAGTTTAAAAATGACATATTAAGAGTCTTAAAATACATCAATAATTTGAGTAATCAAATTATATTTTTTTACCATTTAATAATAAAATAAAATATTTAAATAAAATAATATGAGTAATTACAATTATATAAAAATATAATTATATGCAATTTGTAAAAATTTGAACTATAGTTTATATTGTTTTTCAATATTTTTATAATTTACCTCTAACAAATTCTATTAAAATAACATTTCTCTAAAATATTCAAGTAGATTCAAGTTACTTTTGTGTAAACTTTAATACTAACTGATTTAATTTCGAATAATATCAGATTGACATAAAATAAATTTCATGTAAAAAAAATTTAACCCTAATATTATTTTTTTCATATCATACCAAATCGGTTTACGAGTCGTATAAAAAATTGTTAACTTTACCGCCAACCAACTTTACTTTGTCAATGATATGAGTGGCCACCTTATTAAATCTATAGTGTGCATATCATATTTTCACTTGAGTGAGCTTAATTCATTTAATTCTTCCAAACAAATTTGGGCGATAGATTTAAATACACAAAAAATAATAATAAAAACAAATACAAACGTTGACATGTTATTATAAACCGATAAATAAAAATCTTTTAGAATAACATGTCAAAATTTGTGGTAATATTAATACCCGTAACTCTAAATTGAGTAACTTTATAAGTAATCTATTTTGTGATAACTTTTATTTTTTATAATAAAATATTATCCAAACTAAATATATTTAACTTTCAGTTCGGGAAATGTATATAAATTGTGGAGAGCAATATGATCGAAATCACTATTAAGTTATTCGAATTGCAAGATTTTAATATAATTGTTGAACTTATTTTATCGATTCTGTCGCAATGAACTTATTTTCTCTATTAATGTCTTTTGAATTACTAGACATTTGAATCGAGACAACTATTTTTCATACACTCAATCACTAAGAAGAATCGAATAACTCGTGTGGGCGGTCATTTGACAATGTCTCTCCCATTTTTTCTATTATTAATTGTCACATTTGATTAAAGGGAAATTTTTATTTTATTGGTTGTGCTACAATGAACCTATTTTGTCTAATTATGTCTTCTTAAATTGCTTGACACTTAAGTGAGACAACTAGTTTTCATGCTCTCAACAGTAAGAAAAACCGAACAACTCACATGGGTGGTCATTTGACAGTGCCTCTCGCATTTTCTCTATCAAAAAAATATGTGTATCTACTTTGAGTACACAAATATGTACACACTTTATATATCATCTCATGATTTGATGATTTTAAATTGAAAATAAAGTAACACACAATTATATAATAACACATATAAATGTATACATATTGTATATCCAAAGTAGTTACACATAATATTGCTCATTTTGTAGACTTGTTATTGGTACGTTCTGTTAATGTTTATTAATAATTTAGTTTCTATTTTGTTTTTACAATTTTGTTAATTATTGTTTTTCTTTAAAATATTTTTATAATGAAGATATTTAATATATTCTAAACGAAAAAAAGTGTTCAAGCGATTGAGACGATTTCACTTTGTAGAATCAATTAATGTAAACACTATATCAAAGACCATGAAGGTCTATGTTACAATATTTACATTAAACCAATTATTGATTAATTGAATTTACAAAAGTGGGGTCGTTTTAATTGCTTGCACATGTTTTTTGTTTAGAGCAAAATAAGTCTTTTCATTATGGAAATATTTTAAAGAAAAATAATAATTAACAAAATTAGAAAAACAAAATAGAAATTAAATCGTTAATAGACATTAAGATAATAGAGATAGTAAAGGCATAGTAAAATCTTGAGTGATACTAACCGAAGGTCATGCGTATGAGTTATTTGGTTCTTTTTGCTGATGAAACATATAAATATAGTTATCTTAAGCTCTAGTGTAGGATAAATCATAAAGACGTAGTTAGAGAAAGTAAATCCATCGCCACAATATCGATAAAATAAGAGTTTTTTAATTAGATTAGACAATTAGTAATAAAAATTGATTTTATATTATTTAAAAATATAAATAAAATATGATTTAGATGATTAACTTACAATTTATGATTTGATATGTGGGAAGGGAACGAGAAATTGAGACTAAATTGAATTAAAAAAATGAATGTGAAAGGGATTGAAAAAAGAGAATATAGAGAAGGATGAGCAATGAAAATTAGATTAAATATGTGTGGTTTACAAATTGGGGAGGGTGGGTTTTATAAAAAATAAAAAATTAAAAAATTAGTTGCAGTGTGCATAAAAAATAAACAAATTCTTTTAAAAAATCAGATCGATTTGTTACACACTAAAAAGCTTGTAGGTTTAACATGACTCGCTATAATAATAAATTGCACCTTTTAAAACCATACTTTTTCGACATACTTAAGGCCGCTGCAGGTCAATGCAAATCATTTGACATATACATCAAAATGGATAAAAAAAATATGTAATTTTATATTTATATTATATATATTATACACGCTAAATAACGCAATAAAAAAAGATACTTTTGTTTTTTTGTCAAAATTGAAATAAATTTAATAAAAAATTAATGATAAAAAATCTCACTTGGATTTCCAACGACACCGTTTGGTCCCGAAGATTAACATGTCACATTATCCCTCTATCGGTTTGTTCTCTCTCGAGCAGCGATCGGTCTCTCTCTCCTCTTTGTAAAAGAGCCGTGAAGCGATTTTCACACTCTTAAGAGATCCTCTTCTCCGTCGAGGCCGCCGCCCCATCGGTACGTCCCCTCCTCCTCCTCCTCCTCTCTCCTCCTTCTTCTTCGCCTCTCTCTATTTCTTTCAACGCTTTTCGTTCTCTTTTCGCCGTTTTTACCCAAAAAAATCGCTCCCCGTAAAATATGAACAATCCTTCTCAATTTCCAGGTGTTTCCTCATCGCAAACTTTGGATGTAAGCTCTAAATAAACTTACTGCCTTTTATTTATTTATTTTTGTAATTTGTTCATTTATTTCTTATATTTTTTAAAATACTCTTAAATATAGTAGTCTTTTCGTGGGAAGTGTTAGTGAGCGTGATTGGGAGTTTTAAATTGAAAGTGTTAATTTTTGATTGAATAAAAGACGGTAAATTTGATAGATTTCTATTTTGAACTCCGGGAGGGAAATTAGGGCACGGCGTTTTGGGAAAGTGAATTTTGAGGTTGAAACGGTGGCCTTTTTGGGAAATTTGAAGGATTGTGATGGAAAATGTTTTTAATCCGTATTACTGAACTCATAAGCTTGTTAATATAGGGAAAAAGCTGTTTTGTGTTTAAGATTTGTTGGGAAATATCAATGTTGGGTTTAATCGTACAGGCATTTTGTCACTAGTGTCTTCTGTACTAGTTTCTTTTGGGGTAGATGTTCAAAATCTCGGTCTTTCTGTGTTTGGATCTTGGATCAGTTAACAATGTGAAAAGGATTACAATGATTAGTTGTGTGCTGTATTTTGCCACAGAGATGTTTGTGTTACAAATCCTAATTAGTTCTACCTTTAAAGATGGCATTATGTTACTTTATGCTAAACTTTCTTTTTTTTAATTGCACTGTTAAAATAATCTGCTTGGCTGTTGATATAGATTCTTGTTAGTTAGTTAGTTGTTGTATGATTCTGACACTTTTTTGTTAATTGTATTTCTGATCAGTGTAGTACCATACACGGGTGATGAACTGATACGGGATTGGGCTATCCTTTGATTTGGAAGATAATATGGCAGGGATGTTGCCTGGGGAATCTTCATATCATGGAACATCTGAGAGTGGTCCATTGAGTAGAAATTCTCAAGAAAAGCCAGAGGAAAGTGGGGCTCGTTGGTATTTTTCAAGGAAAGAAATAGAAGAAAGCTCTCCATCAAGAGGAGATGGAATTGATTTGAAGAAGGAGACCTACCTACGCAAATCATATTGTACATTTTTGCGGGATTTGGGCATGAGGCTGAGAGTGTAAGTTAATGACTAAAAAAATAGTTGTTTTTATTTTGTGCAATTTTTCATTGGTTGCATTGAATTCAATTAGATGCCTTTGTTATTGTCATCATTACATTTGGAGTGGTAACAACTGGTTGAATTTGTGTGTCTTGAGTATCTAGAGTAGCATCTTTTATTCCTTTTAGAAGTTTCTTTAAAGATGCTGTCGTCTGTAATTTCTTAGAAACTTTGTTGGTTTTTGCTTTCTTCTGTATAGACACCTAACCAAAAAGTTCTATATGAAACTACATTGATTAGCATTACTAAGGTGCCAAAACAATTATGCTTGTGGAATACAATAATCTCATCACTGCTAATTTGAACTTTGGACTAAGGACTGTGGAATTATACCAGATGAAATCATGTATTTCATGTGTAGCCTAGAGTAGATTTTAATGAGTATAGAAATAATTTAACCCTGGTGATGGTAGGTCTAATCTTGATAGGTATATTGTACTTTATGGAAAATATCAACATCTACAAAATACAAGGCCTAGGGTTACATTATGGAAAATATGTCTAATTAATATTTTATATGTAGTGTTAAACTTGAAGATTAACTTGGCATTAAGTTTCCTATAATTCTAATTTCCACAGGCCGTTTAAATCATTCTATTAACCCTACTGTACAATAATGAGAAAAAAAGATCCTTAGAAATGAACCAACAAAACCTGGCTCAGTTTTCAACTCAAATTAATCAGTCCTCATTCGTATGTAATTGGGGAACCCATGATGTAATGTCTGAGCTAACCAGTGTCTTATTCTTGTTTTTTAAATTTGAAATCATATGTCTCAAGCTTGTAAAGCTGTCAGTGTTATCTGTGTGAATTTCTCACAAGTATAATAAATAAATGAAATCTACAATATTTACCCCCCAAAAAAAAAAAAAAACAGAAAGCTACAATACTGCTGTACTTCTTGAGTGGCTGACCTCTATGGCTTATTAGCTTCTTGAATGCAACTGGTTTTATGGAACACCAGTACAGGATTTCTTAATTAGCCTGTAGGAAGCTATGTTCCAGTATTTACTTTTTTTTTCTGATTAAAACAAAAAAGGATTTTGTGAATTGAATATCTCGATGGTGTTTTCTATAAGAATGCAACTGATATTTCTGTGTTACCTTATTCAACACTAATCCTGGTTAACTCTTTGTAACAAACTGGGCAAATCAGAACAAATGGATTTTCTTTTCCTACTTTTTTTCAATTATTTCTGCTTCGTGATTTAGGATCAGTACAAATTGTGGATTTTAACTGATAAATAGTAAAGGTTGACTGAGAACCCTGCTATTAGCAGTTAAGGACTTTGTAGTACAAATTCTATGCGTGTGTGTTGATGAATGGCAGAACTTCTGTTTCATATGCAATTATTTTTGACTTATTTCTTTGTTGCATCAGTATGCTAATTGATAAAGGTATGTGGGATATAAGTGGTAAAGACTTCTGCTGGCTATCTGTTTAGAGGTGTTCTGTATATTCTTTTATCTGGACATTGCCAATTATGAGTAACATAGAGAATGTACTGATGTCTCTGCTTCATGAAATTTTGAGAGAAACAATCTTAATAATGAGCTTCTGATTTATGCATAAAAATATTACAAACTGAATTATTTCTGAAATAAATTTGTTTTGGATGGTGAGGGGAAATGATTGCCTTAATCTGACGAGGTATGTTTCTGTGGATAAAACCATACGGCATAAGCTTTTTTTAGTCAACCCAGTAGATATTTTGAGAAACTGTGAAGTACATGCTGACTAGTGAATAAGTGTGTTGTTTCTGATTTGTTTATAAATTTCTCTTCTACAACTTATTCCATGGCTTGTGCGACCTTTATGTTTTTGAATTATTCATTGCTAACCAAAAATTTATATTATGACTATGGTTTTTGCACCAACAATTAAACATTTTCGCTTTAAGAACTAACAAATGAGTAGATGTTGGCTCTCCATATCGTTAAGGAGGTTTCTTTTTCCCTATAAACTGTTTTCTTGAAGTACCAGAAGGATTACCTGTATAAACAATGCGTAATCATTTATAAATCTATGAGAGTATCAATCGTTGATTTATATTGTTTAAAGGGTTTGCATGGTAAGTTCATGTCATATGTCTCATTTCAGGCTGATGTGCCTTGTGAAATTATCTTTGTGATTTAGAATGTCATTTTTGATAGTATATACTTATTTTGAAAGATGATTTTGGATGTTTTAATGCTTAAATGGGTCACTACATATTTTGGTGGCTTCATAAGTAATCTGTGTAGCATGCATCAATGGTTGCCTAACGTGCAGTAAACTATCTGACACTGGTTGCCTAGTGTAGCAACACCTGTTTTGCGGCTGGATAGACCACATAGTCTGCACATCTTGCAACATGATAGGCTCCAACTAACCTATTTATCAAAATATCCTCTCTACAGACCAGCATCAGCATCATTCACCATTAGAATCAATGTTGTTAGCGCTGCCATTTTTGCTAGTGATGTTGTCTTTGTCACCATGGTTGAACTGCATCTGAATAGAAAAGGATTCTCTTCTTGTTTTTTTATTCCCATTCTTGTTTTATTTTTTCATTTCAACCATCTCATTACATGTGTCAGATAAAAGACTAAGTGGTTTGAATTTAATTTAAAAAATATACTCATTCACACTGTTTTACTTATGCTTAAAATTTGTTTACTCTTTCCATGTGCTAGTTATTTAGATCGAAATAGATTTATGTGGAAAAGTGTTTTAAGTGTGAATGAAACAGTGTGTACTCTTTAAATTAAATCTGAAGTATTAAATTTTTTAATTTGACACATGACATTAGATACTTGAAAGTTAATGAAAAACATGATTGAGAAAAAAACTAGTGATGCAAACAATTGTGTCATATCATTTCTAATTAAATTAGAAAGTCATTTCTCTTTTTCGATTGTGCACCGTTAGATTGATCTGGAGGTCAAGAATCAGTCTCAATTTTAACATATTTTTCCAAGACACTGTAACTGGAGACTCATTCATGCATATCAATAGCCCTATTTTTAAGCACAATTTATTACTCCAATTTTTAGCCCATAGTTTAGTTGGTCAAAAAGTTTTAGATCAAATGATGTGTACTATCATTAATTTGCCAACAAGTGGAAAAACTCTACATTGACGTTTTATTTCATTTCTATAGTTTTTATATTCGCGCATAGTCTTAAAAAAGTAAAAGCTCTACACTTTCATAACTTTACTGGTGCTGTACCAATATGTCTTCGGAAAAATAAGGCAGTATACTGGAAATTTTTTTCCTTTGACATTTCATTTTAAACTTTTAGGGAAACATTGCAACACGTGCACACAAAGATACATGTATATGTATACCTATTTTTTGTTTGATAGTACAAGTTTTATCAATATTTTGCCCCCTTAAGCTTGGAATGGAATGACTGTTGATTTGAAGGAAATTTAAAATGATTGACCATGTTAGAATTTGGTGCAGTCCCCAGGTAACTATAGCAACAGCAATAATCTTTTGTCACCGGTTCTTCATTCGTCAGTCACATTCCAAAAATGATAGAAGGGTAAGTTATGCTCGTATTTTTTTTAATCAGTAGTGCCTTGTTTTTTACCTGGTCTGAATTCTTAATTTGTTGGCGTTTCTTATTGTTCAATAAAATATTGTTGTAGTTTTTAATGTTGTTTTATGCGAGTTGTTGATAATGCTTCCAAAGATGTTATCTTTGTTTGAGGTTAGCATAGAATTTTGGAAAGGAGAAATTTAAGCCAAACAAGATTGCAAGAACAAATTATATAATACCTTCCATATGCATCGAGTTTGGGAGTTTGAGTGTTGGCAGGATTTATGATAGCATGGACACTTTTGAAAGTTGTACAAAGATGTTCTTTTTAATGGTTTTTTTTCTAGTATTTTCATAATATTCTAAATTTCTCAAAATACTTGATAAATATGTTCAAATATTTACTTGCAATTTTATGACTACATGTGATGCATTTGTTCAGCATTGCAGGTTTTTTTGTATGTAATCTAAAAGTTGTGTTGCACTATAGTGGCTAAATTTTTATGCTTTCACTTGGTTTATTTACTATGTCATAGTGTCTCATTTATGATTTTAGGTCAAAAACATGTTTTATTAACAATTGTTTTGGAGCATCATTTTACTCTCAAGGTCATTTTGTGATTGAGTTGTGATGCTTAAAAGCACTGATTCTCATGACTTTTTATTTTTCTATTTTTGTGATCTGGGTTTACTTCAAAGATAGATCAACTTATGAGCTTGGTTGTTTTGTTGAGATTTTCATCTTGAATAAGTATTAACCGTATTTCTTTCTGTTGACTCCATGTATGGTGGTTTTGCAAAAACATTAATTGGTATTTTTTGAGAAGTGATTTGGGCAATTGTATGTATAACCTTAGCAATTTCAAGGCTTCCTTTTTCGTAAATGAAATTATCTTGTTTTTTGTTTTCTAGGTGAGTCGCTTTTGAAATGATTGCAATATAAATCATGTTTGACATGGATGTCTGGGTTTACTGCAGTAGTGGTTTAAATTAACTGAAATGATTGGCTAATTTAAGATAAAATAATAGATTAGGAAGCCTCTATTATTTCAGTCTTCCTGACACAATGGACCAAAAAAATAAAAACACAGGGACATGACTTGCTCATATAGCCTTAGTGTATCATGTGAATGTGGAAATGTTTGTTACTACCATGTCTCTTATAAACATTTGATTTTTAATGTGATGAAACATTGGAGATTTAATTATGCTTGTAAGATTGTGTGAAAAGAAATATTTTGAAATAGTTCTAATTTTCAATCTGAGGCGAAATAGCGTGTTGATTGAATGAAGGGTATGTTTGGATTAATTGGATATCGACATATTCTAGGACCTAACTTCATTTATTTATCATGCAGACCATCGCAACTGTGTGTATGTTTCTTGCTGGGAAAGTTGAGGAGACTCCTCGTCCACTTAAGGATGTTATTGTTGTTTCTTATGAGATTATACATAAAAAGGACTCCACTGCACCCCAGAGGATCAGACAACAGAAGGTGTTCTACTAAGCTGCTTTCGCCAATATATTTTTTGTTTCTAATCTGGTGTTTACTTAAAGAGTAATTGCTGTCATTAGCCTCATTGTCCTCTCTCTCCTGTATGTCAAATTTCTTTCTACTTCTCCTCTTGTCCCAACAGAACATAAATATTTTCACTCTGCTAATCTTGGCTTTTCAATCAAGGCTTTGGTATATAGTCACCATTAGGTTGGTATCCCTTGGTAGCCGTCTGCATGTACAATGATTTTTCTGGTTTTCTTTCTTTTCCTTTATATCTAAAAAAGTTTCATAAACCTGTGATTTCTCTGGAGAGTCTTAAGAACTTCGCGGAAATATGTCTCATTTTTTCAGAATTATATCATCTTCCTCGTGATTGCATATTCTTGCTGAGAATCCACTTTTTTATGACCAACAGCTGTACCATTGGTAAATCATCTCCCTGTTACCTTTGTTTCTATATTAGTTTGATTTCTTGGTTTTCTTTCTACTTAGTTTCATGTGTAGTTACAACACTGGTTACTTATTCATTTATTCACATTTAACTTGCAGGAGGTATATGAGCAACAAAAAGAAATTATTTTACTTGGTGAGAGAGTTGTACTTGCCACTCTAGGCTTTGACCTCAATGTTCATCATCCGTATAAACCCCTTGTTGATGCAATAAAGAAATTCACGGTCGCACAAAATGATCTTGCTCGAGTTGCTTGGAACTTTGTAAATGATGGGTATGCTTAATAAGCTTTTTTTCTTAGTTTTTAATTTTTAGCTTCCTTCTATTTCTCTTGTTCACACACTGGAAAGCGGCTTGCAGGCTGAGGACCTCACTCTGCCTGCAATTTAAGCCTCATCATATTGCGGCAGGTGCCATTTTCCTTGCTGCCAAGTTCCTCAAAGTGAAGCTTCCATCTGATGGTGAGAAGGTTTGGTGGCAACAATTTGATGTTACCCCACGCCAATTGGAGGGTTGGTTTCCTCCCCTGTTTTCTATAGTAAATATTAATGGACTCAATGGGGCAGACTGTAAACAGCTCCATGGCACTAATGCTGCTCATGGTTGTTCGCTTGCAGCATTTGACCCATGAGATTTTGTTAAAAGTTAATCCCAGTCATATGTTTGTAGCTATCCTCTATCCATACCTTGTCAAAATTTAGGGGACGAGATTATGTCAGTTTGTGAATTGGACTTTGATAATATATAAAATACTGTTGTCTACTTGGTCCAAAATTTAGCAGCCATAGTCTTATATGCCAAATGGTGTGCCATGGATGCTGACTGTTATGTCTAGGCTGTCCATTTGTGTCCTTAACTTCATGCCAGCTTGGATAATGTTTTGAGTTATCACAATTTGCAGAGGTTAGCAATCAAATGCTGGAACTGTATGAGCAAAGCAGAGTGCCCCAATCTCAGGGTTGTGAAGTTGAAGGAAGTGCTGGTCCAGGGTCAACTCATCACCCCCTAAAACTCCAGCACTAAGTGAGGAAAAGGCTTCAAAGCAACTGTCAGCCCGTCCAGCAAGTGAACTCCGACATCTGGAAAACCAAGGAGTCATGCCAAGACCATCTCAAAGTAACCAAAATAATGATGATGGAAGTGGAGAGACGGGTAGTGATACTTCTGACTATAAAGTGGATGCAGAAACTAAAGATAATCAGCATCCTGAGGAATTGTCTCACAAGGAGAACACAAAAGAAGTTCAAAACAAATCTAAATCTGGGATTGAGCAAATTGGTGAAGAACGAGGAAGGACTGGTGGAAGGAATGACGTTGCAGATGCAGGAGAGTGGAGAGATGATGGTGCATCATGCAAATCTAGCAGTGTTTTAGGTCGAAATGTGGATATTCAGGAAGGTCCTGTGAGCCAGTCGCCCAGCGAAGCTATTAAGATGATCAACAAAGATAAGGTGAAGGCAGCACTAGAGAAAAGAAAAAAGTCCCGAGGTGAAACAACGAGGAAAAAGGAATGTATGGATGAGGATGATCTTATTGAGAGGGAGCTGGAAGACGGTGTTGAATTGGCAGTCGAGGATGAGAAAATCAAGCGGGAGCGTAGGCAAAGCTGGTTAAAATCACATGAGAATTCAGATCATGGTAAGCAACCTGTGGAAACTGGAGATGATAACAATTTTGGCACCAAAGGACAGTCGTCAAGGGGATTCAAAACTGAGAATGCTGAAGAAGGGGAAATGGTTGATGATGCTTCTTCCATGTTGAACAGTCGAAAGAGAAAAGCTGGGAGCCCAGTGGATAGGCAATTGGAAGGAAAGAGGCGACACGAGTACTTGACAAGTTACAAGCACGATAATGTAGAAGACGGACACAAGATGAGCCGCTCTGATTATGTAGGTAGAGAATACAGAAGGCATCCTCAAGAGAATCATTTGTGAGGTAAGAATAAAAAATAATTGATCTGGAATTGGCTTTAACATGGTCATTATATTCTTTTGTCAATGATTACTGACCATTACTGTGATCTCGATGTTTGAACGCCTGCCATTAATGAAGTGGTTAGTCTGATCTTTGGACACTGCCGATTATATTACAATTAGTTTGATTTTGGGGTTGCCTGTAATGGCTCATATTATTGTAAAACATGTTGAGAAATGAGGATGCGTCAATCTCTCATATAATGAAAGTGCCCTTAGAAAGTAAGAGATATTTTTTTTTTTTTTTTTTGATTCAGTGAGAACATAAAGAAACTCATAGCCAGGCCCACATTTCATATGTTTATTATTAGTAGATATCAATTCAAAATTGAAGTACAAAGTAATAGAATCATCTCATGTCTGGTTAACAATGTTTTCCGATTTGGATGGAGTAATACTGTTGTACCATGTATGCGAGTTATCCGTTTCTTTTTATTGACAGAGTATATGGTAACAGTTGTCATGGTTTAAACGTTAGGTAAGTTAATAAGATGTAATTAGAGAAAATAAGTCTCAATATGTCATTGATAAAATGAAGAATTTTCTTTAATTAGAACATGATAATAAGTAATACAAAAAATTATTTTACCTCACTTAAAATATATATAAAATATGATTTGAATGATTGATTTGTCATTTAAGATCTTTGATTATTTTAATTCGAAAGAAAAAATAAATTAGTAAAATTTAATAATTATTAAAAGAAATTATTTTGTTAAGGGCCAAAGGACTATTTTTCGCTTAAATTATACTGAATTCTCAAAGTTTTCTTAATTAACTTTCAAAATCTTATTTACTTATCCATGATCGTTTAAATCTGTTAATTTTAAGAGTAAAATCGTCATTTTATATTTAATATTAAAAATAAATTTAAATATGATTTCATTTTTCCCATAAATTTTAAAAAACTAATTTTCTCCTCTAAACCAAGTTTAAAAAGATCACATTGCCCCTAGGGTTTAATTTCAAAACTCGTTCACTTTCTCCAGTGTTATTGTCGGTCGTCTTTCCCTCTCGACGGTTTCCTTTCTTTCGACAACCTACCTCAACTCCACCCAACCCATATGGCGATCTCGTTTTCATCATCTGGGAAGACGATTTTCTTCCTAAACGACGTCTCTTGACACCAGATGGGTTGGGGTGAAGTTGAGGCGGGTCATTGGAGAAAGAGAAACCATTGGGAGAGAGACTATCGGGAGAGAGAGACAGCTGACGATGACATCAAAGAAAGTGAATGGGTTTTGAAACTAAACCCTAGGGGGAAAAATGTGATCTTTTCAAACTTGGATTAGGGATAAAATGTTAGGTTTTAAACTTTTAGGGGGGAAATGAGATTAAATTTTTAGGGGTTAGAGTTTATTAAATTTAACCGGTCATGGATGGGTAAATGATATTTTCAAAGTTAACGGAAGAATTTTGAGAATTCAGTATAATTTGGGTGGAAAATAGTCCTTTGGCCTTTTATTAATATAAAATATCATATTGCCTAATATGAGATGACCCTATCTATATAGAGTCGAGTTGTGGGTCTTTACTTTTATGCGGGTTGGTTCTATATGAAAGATCTATTATTGTGCAAGTCTAGGCTTGGCATGCCCATAAGGACAATATGCTGCACCGAGGTTGAATTGACACGACCCACTATTGTGTTTATCTCTTATTATATGCTATCACTGTAGTTATTATAAATAAGTTAGCAAGATTTGTTTATGCATATAGTGTTATTCAAATGTAATCACCAGGTTGAGTAATTTTTAACAATGTTATGTGCACATATATTTTAGTACATAATTAGATAATTAGATGATATATTATCATATGATTAAAGATTATATGATATTTAATTCAATGTTATCATTCGTATGATAATATATCATTTATTGATAATCATTTATATATAAATTAGTTTTCATTATTAGTGTATGTTACTTAAAGGTTCCTTTTGACGCCAATGAATTTTAATCTTTACATGGAACTCCCAAGATACCACCAAACAAGATAACAAAGCAAGAACATGTAAAGCACAAGACTATTGGGCATATAATTACCATTTCTTATCCAAAACTTTCCCAAAACCAAACGCTCCCCCACCCAATCCCCTCCTGCCACCTTAGCATCTTCCTCCTTTCTCGCCTTATCCATCCTTCCATCACTAATCTCCCTCTCTTAAAATCTAAAAACTTCTCTCCACATTTTCTTCTCAATCCGAAAACCCATTTCTTCTTCTTTTTCCTCTACAAAATTCTCCCTTTAAAAAAAAAAAAAGAGCCTTTAAAAACCCTAGAAAATGTCTTTCAAAATCCCCACAAATCTTTAGGTTAACTCCTTGCAAGGAATTGAAGCAGTTCACGAACCGCGAGAAGCAACAGATTAAAAAGTTGGACTCATCATTGAAACTCTACACACTCAATAGTGCGCCAACGTTGGCCATTAAAGCAACGGTGAGAAAACAAAACGAAGATTCGATGGGAAACAGGGTTTGCTTTGTAGGTCAGATGGGTTGCCTCATTTGATCATGAGTGGCGATTAGAAGCACTGAGGCGAGTTCATTACATCGGGGATTTTGTTTTGGTACATTGTTGAATGGATTGGGTGGGTTGGATGAAGCTACTTGATTGCCATTAGCGACGAGAAGAAGCCCACGATAACGGAGATTATTATTGATGTTCCATTATCTGACCCATAACAAAATAAACCATCCGTGGAAGTTGGGCACATATATAATGTCCTAAAACCATTGTTTTTTTTTTTTTTTTTTTCAACACAAAAAATTATAAAAGCCTCCCAAAAACGTTGAAATTAAAATACTATTTTTCATATAATCTAAATCAACATAGTACAGTCACACAAGCAAAAAAACAATCCGGCTATGTATATTGTAATCCTGATTTGTTTACAAAATTGGTAGATTTTAACATTGGTATCACACCCTAAGTTGATGTATATATATTGTGCTTGCAATTTTGTAATTTGGAGACTAGGAATCCTAACCCAAAATTTTGTTTTTTGCATTTATATATTGTTGAAATTTGAAGTGAAATTCATAGTTTAGGATTTGAATTGATTTGAGTAAAATTACATAAATTTGGGACTGGGAAACATGTCAGGTTGATGTTTGGATTTGTGTTGCATGAATTGAATGTTAAATCAAACCAAATTTTGGCCGAAATTGATAGAAAACAAGACAAAAAGCATGACAGGTTTTGTCTCGATTTCGTCGGTCTAGGTGATGTTAATGTTAAAAAATGCACCAAGGAGAACTGCTAACGTGCATTAATTAAAAGCTTTTTGGTCTCCAACCTGATTAACGATGAAATCAGTGAATTGAATGATGACAAAATTAAGGTTATTTGGTAGTTGTGGGTTGAAATCAAATTGGAAATACTCAACTGCTTGACCCATTTGGTCAACAGGTAGTCCATACCTAATGGTCGATGATTTTAGTCAATTGGGCAATTCAATCTAGTTAACATTTGTTAGAATGGTTAACCGATCAACACTTACCAAGTTGGTTGATTAGTCAACACCCATCAAGTTGGTTAATCGATCATCAATGAACGATCTGATTGGGTAAAAGGGTTAGTCAGACCTAGAACCAAACCTAGTCCACACCTAACTATACGTGATGACATGTAGGTACTGTTTTGGCACGTGAAAACATGTGGGACTTCTTATTGACATGTGTCAGTGCATAAATGTTTAGATAAACATGTGGACACAAGTCCAGTGGGTCCTACAATGCATAAGAGCATGTGAGACCTTATTTTAGGCATATCTTTTGAATTATAAAATGTTGTTTTGAATTATGTAACGTCAAATAACATATTGTCTTGTTGTGTTTGCTTTGTTATGCATATGTGATTTATTTATTTTTTCTTTTAAATAAAGACAAACATGTTAACTAAGGATTATTACCTGAAATATAAAATGAGACCATCTGATAGTTTAATAGTTCATGTTAGGGTTGCATATCATAAATATTCATATTTGACAATAAGCCATATATTTTTAACTGGAAAAGAGATGATATATGGTCTACTTATGTCTATGTCTGACTATTGAACTCTCGTGATATATGGTCTTGTTCGAGACAAAAATATAAAAGTTTTTGGGATTATGATGAAATGATCTTTTTTAATACCGATTTGAGAATAAATAATAAACATGAAGAATAGTTGACATGTAGAATGCCTTGTTTCAATAACTATAGGTCTCAAAATAAGAATAGTACTGAAAATGGTATTAGTCATAGTTAAGATAAATAAATTTTATGTATAAGATAACATATTAGAAATGTTATATGTGGGAATTTTGATATTGATAGAATTTAATAATATTCTCTTTTATAATTAATATTGACACAATTAGATTAAATTTTAAAATATCAAATATTTGAATAATAAAAAATGATTGGGAATACAATGAACTTTTGATTTTATGTCTTATATAAGATTTTTTAAAATTTTAATGCATGATTATGGTAATTGATGTATATATAATTGCATTGATTAATGTTGTGTTTAACATGGTTTTGTAGTCTAATTAACCATGATATCCAAAAATATCATAGCTAATTTGAACAAAGGCGAAAAACTACATAGGGATAACTATAATAAATGACATTTAAAGATGCACTATATCCTAGATGAGCAAGAGTCCTTGAAGGTCGTAAATCAGACTTGCTGAAGGCAAAAGCCAAACAATGCCCAACATAAATGTGATATGGATGTATATCACGCATGAAAGAAGAAAGACTCCACTATGTGAGATATCTTAATCAACTCAACGAACAAAGACCTGATATATGAATACCAATAATGCCCAATTGTATATGCTATGTGAATGGTTCTATAAGAAAAGTTGGAGGAACTACTGTCTCCAAATTGAAGTAGTTGACCATTAAATTTGAAGAAACAATATCTAAGAGACATATCAAATATGATAATGGCATTAAAGTCAACCAGACATATCATGATAAATGAACAATAGGTTTAGGTTGTAATAAGATCTTTTCCTAAAATTTGGGAGCATATAAAGATGAATATGACTTACAAAAAGAACATATGGGCCTTTTTTGACATTACTCGCCACAATGAGCTAAAAGACAAGTACTTTGAGGCAACTGGATTAGATGCCCATGCATACGTTACAGAGTCTAGTTTCAAGAGATCTTTTGTCTTCAAACATAAGTGGCACAAGTTTAAGAAGGGGACAGATATTATGCAAGGCCTTAAGAGTAAGAATAAGAAAATCTGACGAAAGAGAGGTAAACATGCTAAAAAAAAAAGGCAAAACCAAGATGATTTATTACAATTGTGGCAAGAAAGGTGATTTTGCTCATGAATGCACAGACCCAAAAAAGGTATTGTCTCATTCTACCTTAAGTTATGAAATTCATGTTTTCAATACTATTATATGAATTGAATCTCATCCTATGTGGATTGCATAATCAGCACCTCTAACTTCGAAGACTTCCACACATGGTTGACAAATTCCCTTTTATCCATGGTGTAACATGATGGGTGCAATCATTTACTATTTTTAGAAGCATCATCATATCCGTTAGTAATTAATCATAAATTTAAATAAACATGGTTAATCAAAAAATTGGTAATAAAATTATACATACTTGTATGATTTCTCCTCTCATAAAACCATTGTTGTAAATTGAATAAACTTTACTAGCATCGTGATGCATAAACCCTATGTGTAGGGCTGGATTCAGGCTGAGCGGAGCTAAGTTGTGCTTTGCTCGGTTTACATATAGCTGAACTCAAGCTCATGAAATTCAAACTTGAACTTGACTCGAATTCAATTCGATTTATTTTTTATTGTTAAAACGTTGTCATTTGAATACATATTAGTCAAAATAACGTCGTTTTGTATCAAAATTTTTAATTGAAAAATTTGGCGAGTAGCTTGAGCTCGAGCTCGAGCTCTACTAAACTCGTTTTGGGCTCATTTGAGCTAAGCTTGAGCTCAAACAGGCTTGGTTTGAGTCCAACCCTACCTACGTGTGTTTAACAAGTTGCATTGAATGACTATCAATGTTAATTATCATTGTTGTAACATCTCTGGTTCAATAACCTATCACTGTCAAGATATTATTCACTTTGGATACACAGTCTATCATGGTTTTACTTTTAAGCTTTACAACTCAAAACATGTTTTTAACAATTTAAGAAGCTCATAATCTATTTAATTAGTCAAATTCTCTCACCCCTAACTGATATGAGATACATAGATAGAATATAGACAAACCCAACATCTCTCTTGTGCTTTGTCGATGTGGGATTTGCCTAAGGGTATCACATACACCCCATTTATGGGGCTCAGTGTCCTCGGTAAGGTTTGTTCACCATCATTCAAAAGGACATGCAGAACCGCTCTGATACCATTTGTAACATCCCTGGTCCAATAACCTGATCCACTGTTAAGATATTGTCCACTTTGAACACATAGTTCATCATGGTTTTGCTTTTGGGCTTTACAACCCAAAACGTGTCTTAATAGTTTAAAGAGCTTACAGACTATTTAACTAGTTAAATTCTCTCACCCCTAACCGATGTAGGATACATAGACAGACTCAACATCTTTTCTGTGTTTTGTTGATGTGAGATTTGCTTAAGGGTATCACATAAAAATTTAGACCATTTTTCGATTTATGCGTGTTATCCTTGCATAGGGGCCATGCTAATACCTTTAGGCAAATCCCACATTGACAAAACACGAGAGAGATGTTGGGTCTGTCTATACTCTGTCTATGTATCTCACATCAATTAGAGATAGGAGAATTTGACTGGTTAAATAACCTGTGAGCTCCTTAAACTGTTAAAATATGTTTTGGTTTACAAAACCTAAAAGCAAAATCATGATGGACTGTGTGTCCAAAATAGACAATATCTTGACAGTAGGCCATATTATTAGACCAAAGATGTTACAAATTGTATCAGAGTAGCTTTGCATGTCCTCTTGAATGATGATCGGGCAAACCTCAACGAGGACGTTGAGTCCCATAAGGGGGGTGTATGTGATACCCTTAGACAAATCCCACATCGATAAAGTACTGAAGAGATGTTGGATCTGTCTGTACTTTGTCTATATATCCCACATCGATTAGAGGTAAAATAATTTGATCGGTTAAATAGTTTGTGAGCTCCTTAAACTATTAAGACACGTTTTGTGTTGAAAACCCAAAAGTAAAACTATGATAGATTGTGTGCCTAAAATGGATAATATCTTAATAGTGGACCGAGTTATTGGACCATGAATGTTACAGTTATATTGTACTTATGGCCATTAATATGTGTCTTGCTTCATTGATGATACCTCACTTCACGTAGGTAATCTCTCGTTGCATAGTGTATCTTATTAAGTGATCTTATCATAACCTCAAACTCTAGTTCTATATATAAGCCTTCATAGCTTTCCAATACAAACACATGACTTTTGAATTACGTTTGTACTTTGATCGTATGTTATAAAAAAGGTGATGATAACAACAACGATGGTAAAATCTGAAAAACCTTAACCATTGCAAATAGATTGTGTGATGTTGATAAGAAATAATTGCCAATTCGGGAACTTCACCAATGCAATCTTTAAGCTTTGTCAAAAAGCAACGTCACATTGGATGATTTTCCTTTCCTTCCATGCTAAAAACCATTAAGTAAATCTAATTATTATCAGCAATTCCATAACAAGAAATAAATGTCTCAAATATCGACCTTTTAAAAAAATAACATCAATGACAATAATTACTCAAATGTGTCATTGGAATGCACAGATGCAACAACCCAATGCCATGAAAAAGTATTGAAAGTGCTGCTGCTCATCTGTTTGTATATATGTCATGGTACTTAAATTAGCGTGCTCTAAATTGCAACAATAATCTAACAAAAATATAAATGACACTTTCGGTGTGCCCCTTATACTTATATTGTCTAATTTTTTCGATCATACATATGAATATGATATATCGATTTTATACCTTTCGGTGATGTTGATAATGATCTCTTTAGGCCAATAAATATGATCAACCAACACGAATTTTGTCTTCAATAATTAGCTTAAAGCTCGAGTCTCAACTTGCCTATGATATGACTTTGTCTAATCTCTTAGACATGTATATGTGGGATGTATATAACGAACTTCGAATAAGTCACTAGGTTTAAATCTTGTTGACTATGAATGCTATGGGCATTGCTCATCAACACACATAACCTCCTATTTCCTTTTGTCTGAGTTGATCACTCTACACTAGAATCTATTCTCCAACGCAAACTGAGTCATTACATCTTACAATTGTTTTTTATTAATAAATATGTCACCAATTTTTAAAAAATTCCCCTATTTAGCACCAATTGATGTTGATGTTGATGGTTGCAAAGAAAAATTAGATAGCCATTTAAATGGATCAATAGGCTTATAGATCCTTTACATGGTGGCGACAATTATGTTTGTACCACATGTCAAGAATGCCTTTGTTGATCCATTTAAGTGGCTGCCTGATTTTTCTTTGCAACCATCAAATAGTGCAAGATTAGTGCGAAGAGAGAATATTCTAAAAATCGGTGACATATTTATTAAACTATAAACTATTTGTATCACAGTTAACATGTGTCATCTCCTCAACCTCCGACTCATCAGAATGAATATCAACCATGTTGTTCCCATCAAAGTCACCTTAATTTAAAACTCTCTTGTCTCCACGAACCCATTCCTTTGTAGTATACAATAAATTATTATGAAAATCTTTAAAGTCTTCATCATTAGATTCCTGTTTCATATCACCATCATCATTGTCACGATTTTTTGCTACTTCTTATACTTTGATAGGGATAAATGTAACAAAAATTAAAGTACATTCTTTGAAATATTTTGATGTGTCAATAAAACCGTCAACATCTTCATCATTTTCGATTTTTATTGAGTATTTCAAATCAACCCATTTTCGTTTCATACATAGTTGGATGTTGTTCATAATCTGATCAATATGACATTTTTCACTCAACAATTAGATTAATCCCTCAAGTGTGTCTTCGTAATTTTAATTATTGTTCTATTGCCCACAATGTATTTCATTACGTTTTGATTATTTTCAATTCATTTTCCTTTGTAATGAAGTGAAATATATCATGTCATTTTAATTGATCCTATAATAAATAATATTGATAAATTATATATCAAAAAAATCACATTAAGCTATACCAATATAATCATTTTTATTTCATGAGTGGAAATTCTACATGATTTACATGGTTTTAGGGATTTTAAGTTTCGTGATAAAATATCTATTTATTAAACTCTGTTTGGGTACATGTATTCCAAAATTCTTCTTGAAATCGTAACTCAATATATGATAATTAATACGACAAGAATTTCATACAAATATGAATGTACCCCCAAAGTGTAAAATATAAATTTACTCTTAATACGCAAAATATCAATTTACTCCCTACTTTATATAGAACACCTAATTTTGGAAAATATCATTCAACCCCCTAATTTCAAGAAAAGTTTATGAAATATTTAATTCACAAAATTGAATTAATGGATAAATAAAATTTTAAATTAAAATTCATATAAATAGTTTGATATCACAAACCAATTTTTTTCAAATCGAACTAAAAAATATGAACTTATTTTCTTTTGAATAAATTCATAGTATTAGATATTGAGAGAAATGTTAATCTAAATGATATGAAAAAAAACAAAATGGGTGAAGTTTTATATAGATGACAAAAAGGGTCTTTTTCGGTATTAAAAAAAAAATTGTTAGACATTTTCATTTAAATACTTTGATTTCCACTTAAATATTAAAAAAAAAGACATTTTTGCTTAGGGCACATGAGTCTTGATTATTTAATTTAATTTACTGTTAAAATAAGTTTAATAAAAAATCTTACTCAGATTCCAAAACGACACCGTTTGGTCCCAAAGATTATAATCTCTGTTTCGGTCTCTTGTTTCTTGTTTCTTGTTTCTGGTCTCTTGAGCAGCGGTCGATCTCTCTCTCTCCCCTCTTGGTGAAAGAGTCCTGAAGCGATGTTCACACTCTTAAGAGATCCTCTTCTCCATCGAGGCCGCAGCCCCATAGGAACGTTCCCCTCCTCCTCCTCCTCCTCTCTCTATCTCTTTCAACGCTTTTCTTTCTCTTTTCGCCCTTTTCCCTCAAAAAATGGCGCCCCGTAAAATTATAAACAATCCTTCTCAATTTCCAGGTGTTTCCTCTCCGAAACTCTGGATGTAAGCTCTAAATAAACTTACTCCCCTTTTATTTATTTATTTTTGTAATTTGTTTATTTGTTTCTTATATTTTTTTTAAATACTCTTAATGATAGTATTTTTATGTGGGAAGTGTTAGTAAGCGTGATTGGGAGCTTTAAATTGAAAGTGCTAATTTTATTCATTGAAGAAAAGACGGTATAGATTTCTATTTTGAACTCTGGGAGGGAAATTAGGGCACGGGCGTGGGCGTTTTGGGGATGTGAATTTCGAGCTGAAACGGTGGCGTTTTTGGGAAATTTGAAGGATTGTGATGGCATATGTTTTTAATGCGTATTACTGAACTCGTAAGCTTGTTAATATAGGGGGAAAAGCTGTTTTGTGTTTAAGATTTGTTGGGAAATATCAATGTTGGGTTTAACGTACAGACATTTTGTCACTAGTGGCTTCTGTACTAGTTTATCTTGGGGTAGGTGTTCAAATTCTTGTCTTCTGTGTTTGGATCTTGGATCAGTTAACAATGTGAGAAGGGTTACAATGATTAGTTGCGTGCTGTATTTTGCTACAGAGATGTTTGTGTTACAAATCCTAATTAGTTGTTCCACCTTTCTCTTTTTTAATTACACTGTTAAAAAAATTTGCTTGGCTATATATATATATATAGGTGTCAACGGGTCAGGTTGGCTCCAACTCGACTCATTAGGGTAATGGGTCAGATTGGGCCAGACCCCTAAACAATAATGGGCTTCAGGGTGGGTTAGCTTATTGAAATATAAAGGCTCAAGGCCCGACCCATATAATAACGAGCTGTAATTGGGTTGGGTCGGGCTTTAATCAGTCTGACCCGATCTATTTAATCAATATTTTAAAAAAATTTTAATTAAAATTTTTAAACACAAATTATTTTTCAATTATTAAAACCGAGGGTAGTACCTTAAATATTTTATTTATAATCTTTCACTTGTGGTGGGAGAATACCGTGGGCACATGATAAAAAAATTATAAATTGATAACATAGTATAAATAAATTAATTTACATACTGTATAAATTACAAAATATAAATAAAATATATCTATTATATAACATTTATCTACTCATCTTCTATATCCAAATTCTGAATTCTTCAAAGACATTTCTGTCACACGATTCTGTAATTTGAAATCAGTTTTAACCTGATTCTTCATGCATATTATCGCTTCGACCATATTTGGATGTAAATTGAATTGTTTATCATCCAACACGTATTCATCTGCACTAAAAGCGGATTCCGATGTTACAGTTGACATCGGAGGTGTTAGTAGATCTTAGGACATGACTGCAAGCACAAGAAAAGTTTTTCCCTTGTCTTTCCACCATGCCAAAATATCTAGTTTTTCAACATTATATCTTTGAACAATTTCAGGATAATGGTCAATATTGATAGAATTATAAAATTGACTATAATTTGTACTTTGACTAGTAGTTTATTTACCTTTGCATTGTAGAGATTATATGCGTGACTTTTTTTAATTTGAACTATCAGAATTTACCTCTGGTATAAAACTTTGTTCAGTTTTTTAATATTTTTGTTCATAAATATTATATATATATATCAAGTAAAAAATCTTGAATATATTTAACAGAATTTACATTGCTATTAATTAACAAATTTTTATTAATAACATCAAATAAATTTTGTAATCTATTAGTTTTTGTCTTAGGATCTAAAACAGTAGCTGCAGAATAAAGTAAAAGAATCATAGTTTTAAAATTTTTTTTTCATTTGCATACATATATTTTGAAAAGTATGATAAGAGTTATGAGACCTATGTTCTTTAAAAATATCACTTATTTATATCATACTATATATTATAGAACAAGTTGTTGGATAATACACTTGAACAATGATCTGTGGCTGTCGTCAATGTCTCTAACAATTTCATTAAAGTCATAGCTATTTTTCAATCTTGATCTGTAAAAAAATATGATCTTACAAATCTTTTGATTGGGTATTGAAGTATCGTGTTATAGGAATTTTATACCCTTCACATGCTTTCAATATGAGATATGTTGAATTCTACCTAGTTTTAATATCTATTTTTAATTTTTTCCTTCTTAACCCCATTGATTTACATAATTAATGATATACTTGTATCCGTAATAGGGATGATGAAATGTATGTAATGACATGTCTAATTATTTCTAAATTTTTTTGTCAAGTTTAAGTGTTCTAGAGTGATTAAATTAATAATATGATATGCATACCTAACATGAAAAAATTTTTCATTAAATGGAAGAGATAAATGATTATACATATATTTAATAACTTTATCATTATTTTTAGTATTATCAAAAATAATTGAAAAAATAGAATTATTAATTTTATATTTCTCAAAAATATTTGCTAATGCACAATAAATTGTAAGATCATCATGCAGTATTCTAAATTTAATAATTTTTTCGCATAATTGTCAATCAGAATTAATAAGATGGGCGGTTGCACAAAGATACCTATATGTTGATTTATAATAGTCCATAAATTAGAAGTTATTGAAATAACACTATTAAAGTTAATTCTCCAATAATTTTTATTTTCATTAATTCATAATTTCTCAATATATCTGATTTAAGAGTTGACCTAGAAATTCTTCTAAATATCGGTTGAATACTATTTTGCATCATCCATTCTAAAATTTCATCTTCTGCATAACTAAAAGGTTGATCAGAAGTAATTACGTACCTAAGTGTAATCTTGCATCTTCATTTGATCATACGTAAAAGTCGATATTTCTCTATATGTTCGGAACTACTCGGACCTCCTGTTGAAGTGGCATCTGGACCATGAATTGCAATCTGGTGAATGCAATTTGTTTTTGTTCTCTAAGTTTACGTGAAATTTTTTTACAGTAATCAGTAACATGTTGACGAAGATGTCCCGTCCCTGTAACATCCCTCCCTAAAATTACTATCCACCGAAGGAGAAATGTTACGAATTAATATCCAGAGCGTCTATATTTTGTTTTCTTTTAAAATATTTTAACATGAATGTATCACTAAAAGTGTTTAGAAATTATTTTCAAAAACTGAAAATCTGGAAGCAAACCAAAAGATGTATGTACTCATGTGAAAATTTATCTGAAAGCGTCTAAAAACAGGGAGTAATCATATATAACTGTACAATCATTTCAAAAAGGTCAAAAGTCGACAAGAACATGCCATTGTATGCATGTAATATAAATTAGAGATAATCTACCCAACCGGATTTACCTACGTTGATTGGACCATGCCTCGCAGTTATCTCGATCACTTGTACCTGCAATCATGAAAAAAAAGAGAGTGAGTGATAAGAACACTCAGTAAGGGGAAAGAATCAGGTAAACTATTTTCTTTCTATTCTAACTCACTCTCGGGGCTCAACTTGACATCTTAACCTCTATAAAAGATTGAAGGGTAATCTAGTTTATTATTTACTATTTGGGTCATATTTTGTCATATTTGGTGTCTATTTAATACTTTCTGGAAGTTAACTATAGGATTTAACTTTTTTAAGTTCGAGCTCTCTTTCTTTCTTTCACTACACTATTTCTGATTCTGAATTGAGCTATACTGCGAGCGGACCTAACTAGGGGTCTATGTCCTACTGCGGACGTGCCTGACTGTCGGCGGTGTAGTGTAAAGTGTCCTGTCATAGTTCATAGCATGCATGCGTGTTTTATATCTTGCTAATCTTGCTTCCATATAAATTTATTCATAATTCACCGGACTATATTTTTGGGACGACCCTAAATTTTGAGCCTCAAATTCCTTTTCTTGTTTTTTTCTTTTTTTCTTCTTCTTTTCTTTTTTCTTTCTTTCTTTCCTTTCCTTTCTTTCTTTTTTTTCCA
This sequence comes from Mangifera indica, assembly GCF_011075055.1. NCBI lineage: Eukaryota > Viridiplantae > Streptophyta > Magnoliopsida > Sapindales > Anacardiaceae > Mangifera > Mangifera indica. The sequence continues at coordinate 15,671,997 of NC_058146.1, forward strand.
AAACTGTGAAATACTGTTCACAGTCCTGTTCATTTGACTTAGCCTTTGTTTTTTACAATTTCACAGTCCAAATGATTTCTAATTCATACAAGCTATTATCATTGAAAAGAGGATTCAAAGAGCTTTCCAATAAGCCATAATAGCACTCATAATTCATTAGATAAGATAGTCAAAACGTGAGATGAAATCAGTGACAAAAACGGAGTCTTATGTTTATTTGGGAAAGCAGCCTTTGTGGTTCATACATATTTAACAATTCAAATGATACTCAATTTATACAAGTTATATATCATTGAAAAGAGAATTCAGAGAGCTTTCCAACAAGCTATAATAACACTCATAATTCATTAGATAAGGTAGTCAAAACGTAAGATGAAATCAGTGACAAAAACGGACTCTTTGTTTATTTGGTAAATCAGCCGTTGTGGTTCATATAATATTTAACAGTCCAAATGATTTCTAATTCATACAAGCTATATATCATTGGAAAGAGGATGCAAAGAGTTTCCAACAAGATATAATAGAACTCATAATTCATCAGGTAAGGCAGCCAAACAAGGGACGAAGTTAGTGGCAAAACTATAAATTTTACGCAACTTTTTACCATGAACAAAATCCCACACATAGACATCTCAAATGGCAAAACAACATTTCTCAATTCAAAATCATCATTTATAACATAGATCCAAGGAATCAAAAGTCTAAAACATGTAATATATCAAAGATGATACCCCTTACCTTGTTTCAAGCCAAATCTTTGCAAGTTGGCTCTCTCCTTCTTGTTTTACTTTTTTTATCACCGAAATCACCTTAAATCAACACCAAAACATACTAATATATTCATATAACATGCATCCAATATATAGATAAACATAGGTAAAGGGAAAAGGAAAAGATCTTTTGGTTACCAAGGCTCCCAAAGTGTTTACTCTTCTTTTCCTTCCTTATCTATCTTCCAAACTCTTCCAAATCACTTACTTTCCTTCAAAAAACACAACAAAGAAAGGAAGAAACTGCCTCCTTGGAAGAGACGGGAAAATGATGGAAAAAGTGTAAAGATTGTCTTTCTTTGACTTTTCTTTCTATATATATCTATTTACATATTTTTGAATATATTAATATATATAAAGCTTTGTTTTTCTTTGTAATTGTTTGTAACACACACACACACACACACACACACACACACACACAACATTTCAACATTAAATTTAAAGTTAGAAATGTCTCAAAGTAGGATTAAAAGACACAAATGCCCCTGAAACGTACCTGAGGGTATTACAACTCTTCTATCCTCACAAGAATTTCGTCCTCGAAATTTACAAAAACAACTCTAGATGCTTTTTTTCATGGTTTGCTCTATTTCCCAAGTAGTCTCCTCTATCTTCTGGTTTCTCCATAAGACTTACTAGAGGAGTCTGTCGGTTCTTTAGTTGCTTAATTCTTCTGTCAAGTATCTGAATCGGTCTTTCTTCATAACTTAAGTCTTTTGATAACTTAATATCATCTGTATTCACGATCTGAGAATGATCACCAAGATATTTCCTTAACAATGAGACATGAAATACATAATGAATTTGGTCCATACTCGCTGGTAAGACCAATCTGTAAGGCACTTTACTAACTCTCTTAATTATCTCATATGGACTAATAAACTAGGAGCTAGTTTTCCTTCTTTTCGAATCTCATCAAATGCTTGAATGGGGCAACCTTTACAAATACAAATTCACTTACATTGAATTCCAAGTCTCGACGTCGACGACTTGCATAGCTTTTCTGTCGATCCTAGGCCTGTTTTATTCTCTGCCTGATCAATTGGACATCATCAATCATTTAGTGGGTCAATTCAGGCCCAAGGATCTGGATAGCATATCTTTTTCTCCTATCTCATCTTAGTGAAGAGGAGAACGACACCTCTACTATATAATGTTTCATATGGGGCCATTTGGATAGTTGTCTAGTAGCTATTATTGTAAGTAAACTCTACCAAGGGCAACGTTTCTACCCATGATGCTTTATGATCCAGGCAACAAGCTCTCAACATGTCCTGCAAAATATGTAAATAGATATATATAGAAAGAAAACTCAAAGAAAGGTACTCTTTACACTTTTTTCATTATTTTTCAGTCTCTTTCAGAGAAGACAGTTTCTTCTTTTCTTTACTGTGTTTTTTGAAAGAAAGTAAGTGATTTGGAAAGGTTTGGAAGATAGATAAAGAAGGAAAAAAGAGTAAGCACTTTGGGAGCTTGGTAACCAAAAGATCTCTTCCTTTTTCTTTTACCTATGTTTATCTATGTATTGGATGCATGTTATATGAATATATTAGTATGTTTTGGTGTTGATTTAAGATGATTTTGGTGATAAAGAAAACAAAACAAGAAGGAGGGACCCAATTTGCAAAGATTTGACTTGAAACAAGGTAAGGGGTATCATCCTTGATATGTTGCATGTTTTAGGCGTTTGGTTCCTTGGATCTATGTTATAAATGATGATTTTGAAGTTGAGAAATGTTTTGTCATTGGAGATGTCTCAAAGTAGGATTAAAAGACACAAATACCCTTGAAACGTACCTGAGGGTATTATAGTTCCATTTGTACTTGCACATATTAAACAAAAACCACAATGTTTACATACTACTCGATGAATTAATTTTTCATCTATTGTTTCTTCTATTCTATCGAAGTGTTCCCATATCATTGACGTTTGTTTTTTTTTCCTCTGTCGAATAATGCGAACCTGTACCTGTACCACTCACCGTTAGTGCTCCACCTATTCCATTTTGTGCATCATCGATAATATCATCACACCGATATGATAATATACAAATAGATTGAATTCATTTGATATTAAATCATTTGTAATATGTTGTATTGATAAAATTTAAATAAAATGAGATTAAAAATATAATAAAATAATTTAGATTGAGAGTTTGAAAATTTGTAATTGTAATTGAAAGTGAAAATGAAAAATTGAATAGGTATTTATAGAGAAAAAATAACTTAATTAAAAAAATAAAGCAACCACTACTGACGCCAGCCGTTTTGGCTTTTGCTAGGCGGAGCAACTTTTGCCTTTGTCAAGTGGCAGAAGAATCTTCTGTAAAGTGGCAGAATCAACTTGCCGCAAGGTAGTAGAAGCAGATTCTGCTTCTGTCGTAAGGCAGTAGAAGCAGAAAGAAAAAAAATAAAAATTTTTATTTTTATTTTATAAACAGTGTTAGGGCGGAGCGAGTCAGCCTATAGGTCTAATATTAAAGCCTAAGCTTGGCTCGACATTTTACAGTGCTAGGCCGGGTTTTTTCATGCGTGAATTTTTTTGTGCTTCAAGTCGAGCCTCCATTCAACCTGACCTAATTGACGTGTCTAAGCGTATGGTACTACACTCTTCGAAATACAATTAACAAAAAAGTGTCAGAATCATACAACAACTAACAAGAATATATAGACACATCAATTGGGTCGGCCAAATGGAGGTTCAATGCGAAACATGAAAAAATTCGGGTACGACAAAACTCAGTCTAACACTGTAGAGTGTCCAACTGGACCTACGGACTGACCCGACATTGTTTATAAAATAAAAATAAAAATTTTAATTTTTTTTCTTGCTTTTGTGCAAAAGCAGAAATTTGCGTCTTCCAAATAGCAAAAGTTGATTCTGCCACTTGGCAGAAGATTCTTCTGCGAAATGGCAGAAGCAACCTGCCTTGTGGCAGAAGCCAGTGCTCCAACAACTACTAGCCAGTAGCCGTTACTTAATTTTTTTTTAAATTTTTTAATTAATTTATTTTTCTCTATAAAAACCTATTCAATTTTTCATTTTCATTTTCAATTACAAATTTTTGAAACTCTCAATCTCAATTATTTTATTATATTTTTAATCTTATTTTATTTTAATTTTATTATTACAAAATATTACAGATGAATCCAATATCAAATGAATTCAATCTATTTGAATATTATTATATTGGTGCTGATGATATTATTGATGTACACAAAATGAAATAGATGGAGTATCAACGGGTGAAAGTGGTATAGGTACAGGTTCGCATTATTCAATAGAGAGAAAGAAAACAAATGTCAATGATATGAGAGCACTTCGATAGAATAGAGGAAACAATAGACGAAAAATTAATTCGTCGAACAGTATATAAACATTGTGGTTTTTGTTTAATATGTACAAGTACAAATGCGACGGGACATCTTCGCTGACATGTTACTGATTACTATAAAAAAATTGCACGTGAGCTTAAAAGACAAAAACAAATTGTATTCACCAGATTGCAATCCGTTGGTCCAGATGCCACTTCAGTAGGAGGTCCGAGCAGTTCCGAACATATGAGAGAAATGTCGATTTTATGTACGATCGAATGAAATATGTGAGATTACATGACAAGTACGTAGTTGCTTCTGATCAAATTTTTGTTATGCAGAAGATGGAATTTTAGAATGGATGATGCAAAATAGTATTCAACCAGCATTTAGAAGAATTCATAGGTCAACTTTTAGGTCGGATATATTGAGAAATTATGAATTAATGAAAATAAAAATTATTGGAGAATTAAGTAATTTTAATGGTTTTATTTCAATAACTTCTGATTTATGGATTGCTACAAATCAACATATAGAGTATCTTTATATAACTACCATTTATATTAATTCTGATTGACAATTATGCAAAAAAATTATTAAATTTAGAATATCTGTATGATGATCTTACAATTTATCGTGCATTAGCAAATATTTTTTAGGAATATAAAATTAATAATTCTATTTTTTTAATTACTTTTGATAATGCTAAAAATAACGATAAAATTATTAAATATATGTATAATCATTTATCTTCTCCGTTTAATGAAAAATTATTTCATGTTAAGTGTGTATGTCATATTATTAATTTAATCGCTCAAGAAGGCTTGAGCTCAGAAAAAAATATTTAAAAGTAATTAGATATGTCATTGCATACATTTCATCATCTCCATCACGGGTACAAGCATATCATCAATTATGTAGATCAATAGGGTTAAGAAGAAAAAAATTAAAAATAGATATTAAAACTAGGGGAATTCATCATATCTCATGTTGAAAGCATGCGAAGGGTATGAAGTTCCTATAACACGATACTTCAATACCCAACCAAAAGATTCGCAAGATCTTATTTTTTTTACAGATCAAGATTGGGAAATAGCTATGACTTTAATGAACTTGTTAGAGCCATTAAAGACAACCACAGATCATTGCTCAGGTGTGTATTAGCCAACAACTTGTTCTATAGCATAGGTATCATCACTCTCATCATACTTTTCAAAATATATGTATGCAAATGGAACAAAAATTTTAAAATATTGGAGTGAAATTCCTTTACTTTGTTTTACAACTACTATTTTAGATCTTAGGGCAAAAACTAATGGATTACAAAATTTATTTGATATTATTAATGAAAATTTGTCAATTAATAGCAATGTAAATTCTGTTGAATATGTTCAAGAGTTTTTATTTGATATGTATAATATTTATGAATAAAAATATAGAAAAACTGGACAAGGTTTTGCACCAGAGGTAAGTTCTGGTAGTTCAGATAAAAAAAAGTTACGCATATGGTCTCTGTTGCACAAAGGTGAACAAACTGCTAGTCAAAGTACAAATTATAGTCAATTTTATAATTATATCAATATTGACCATTATTTTGAAATTGTACAAAGATATAATGTTGAAAAACTAGATGTTTTGACATGGTGGAAAGATAAAGCAGAAACTTTTCTTGTGCTTTACAACCATGGCCGGAGATCTACTAACACCTCCGATGTCAACTGTAGCATCGGAATCCGCTTGTAGTGCAGGTGGATACATGCTAGATGATAGACAATTTAATTTACATCCAAATATGGTCGAAGCGATAATGTGCATGAAAGATTAGGTCAAAGCTGATTTCAAATTACAGAATCATATGACAGAAGATGTCTTTAAATAATTAAGAGATTTGGATATAGAAGATGAATAGATAAATGTTATATAATAGATATATTTTATTTATGTTTTGTAATTTATACAGTACGTAAATTAATTTATTTGTACTATGTTATCAATTTATAATATTTTTCATCATGTAACCACGGTATTTCCTTCGCACAAGTGAGAGATTATAAATAAAATATTCGGAGTACTGTCTTCGGTTTTGATAATTGAAAAATAATTTGTGTTTAAATTTTTTTTTAAAATATAGATTAAATGGGCCAAGCCGACCTGATTAAAGTCCAGCCTGGCCCAATTAAGGCCCGATATTATATGGGCTTAGCCTTGAGCCTTTATATTTCAATGGGTCAGCCCGGCCCGAAGGCTCATTACTGTTTGGGCTTAGGGCTTGGCCCGACCATTAACCTAATACGCTGAGTTGGAGCCAGCTTGGCCTGGCCGATTGACATCTCTACATACGCTGGTGATGCACTGAGACAGGATTGGGCAATCCTTTGATTTGGAAGATAGATTTGGCAGGGATGTTACCTGGGGAATCCTCACATCATGGGACATCTGAGAGTGGTCCATTGAGTAGAAATTTTCAAGTAAAGCCAGAGGAAAGTGGGCGCTTGTTGGTATTTTTCAAGGAAAGAAATAGAAGAAAGCTCTCCATCAAGAAGAGATGGAATTGATTTGAAGGAGGAGACCTACCTATGCAAATCATATTGTACATTTTTGCAGGATTTGGGCATAGGCTGAGAGTGTAAGTTAATGACTAAAAAAATATTTGTTTTTATTTTGTGCAATTTTTCATTGAATTCAATTAGATGCCTTTGTTATCATCATCATTACATTTGGAATGGTAACAACTGGTTGAATTTGTGTGTCTTGATTATCTAGAGTAGTATCTTTAAATCCTTTTATAAGTTCCTTCAAAGATGCTGTTGTCTGTAATTTCTTAGAAACTTTCTTGGTTTTTACTTTCTTCAGTATAGACAGCTAACCAAAAAGTTCTATATGAAACTACCTGAAATAGCATTACTAAGGTACCGAAACAATTATGCTTGTGGAATACAATAATCTCATTACTGTTAATTTGAACTTTAAACTAAGGACTGTGGAATAATACTCGATGAAATCACGTATTTCATGTGTAGCCATAGATTTTAATGAGTATAGAAATAATTTAACCCAGATAATGGCAGGTCTAATCTTGATAGGTATATTGTGCTTTATGGAAAATATCAACATCCACAAAGTACAAGGCCTAGGGTTTACATTATGGAAAATATGTCTAATTAATATTTTATATGTAGTGTTAAACTTGAAGATTAACTTGGCATTAAGTTTCCTATAATTCTAATTTCAGCAGGCTGTTTAAATCATTCTATTAACCCTACTCTACGGTAATGAGAAAAAAGATCCTTAGAAATGAACCAACAAAACCTGACTCAGTTTTCAACTCAAATTAATTAGTCCCCATTCGAATGTGATTTGGGGAACCCATGATATAATGTCTGAGCCAACCAGTGTCTTATTCTTGTTTTTTAAATTTGAAATCATATGTCTCAAGTGTGTAAAGCTGTCAGTGTTATCTCTGTGAATTTCTCACAAATATAATAAGTAAATGAAATCTACAATATTTACCCCAAAAAAAAAAAGAGAAAGATACAATGCTGCTGTACTTCTTGAGTGGGTGACCTCTTTGGCTTATTAGCTTCTTGAATGCAACTAGTTATATGGAACACCAGTTCAGGATTTCTTAATTAGCCTGTAGGAAGCTATGCTCCAGTATATATATTATGACTATGGTTTTTGTGTGTTCTAGTGTTTGGAATTTTTTTCTGGCAACACTTGTTAGTATTAGGAATTTATTAAACAAGGGAACAGTAGTTTGGTAAAGATTATATTTGGATCAACAGTTAAACATTTTTCCCTCTAAGAACTAACAAATGACTAGATGTTGGCTCTCCATATCATTAAGAAGGTTTTTTTTCCCCTATAAACTGTTTTCTTGAAGTACCAGAGGGATTACTTGTATAAACAATGCATGATCATTTATGAATCTATGAGAGTATCAATAGTTGACTTATATTGTTTAAATGGTTTGCATGGTAAATTCATGTCATATGTCTCGTTTGAGGCTCATGTGCCCCATGAATTGTCTTTGGCATTTAGAATGCCGTTTTTGATAGTATATACTTGTTTGAAAGATGATTTTGGATGTTATAATGCTTAAATGGGTCACTACATATTTTGGTGGCTCCATACGTAATCTGTGTAGTATGCATCAATGGCTTCCTCGCGTGCAGAAAACAATGTGTCACTGGCTGCCTAGTGTAGCAACACCTGTTTTGTGGTTAGATAGACCACATAATCTGCACATGTTGCGACATGATAGGTTCCAACTGACCTATTTTTCAAAATACCCTCTCTGCAGACCATCATCACCATTATAATAAATGTTGTTGGCACCACCTATTTTGCTAGTGATGTTGTCTTTGTCACCATGGTTGAACTGCATCTGAAAAGAAAAGGATTCCCTTCTTGTTTTTTTATTCCCACTCTTTTTTTTTTTTCCTTTCAACCATCTCATTACATGTGTCAGATAAAAGACTAAGTGGTTTGAATTTAATTTTAAAAAATGTACTTATCACACTATTTTACTTATGCTTAAAATCTGTTTACTCTTTCCATGTGCTAGTTATTTAGATTGAAATAGATTTAAGTGGAAAAGTGTTTTAAGCGTGAATGGAACAGTGTGTACTCTTTAAATTTAAATCTGAACTATTAAATTTTTTAATTTGACACATGGCATTAGATATTGAAAGTTAATGAAGAACATGATTGAGAAAAAACAAGTAGACGATACTGATCCTGTCAGAATACTACTGGATTTTCCTAAGCTCAACTGGAGCAATCTTTGAATAATTTTTAGTGCAAGTCGCTGCAGACAACGACCTACAACTGTTGTACATGTAGCAGAACAGGCCATTGGTTGCACAATTGCCCACACTTACTACATTTTATATTGCAAAGAAAGCAAGAGTGGGTATCTGGTGAGTTTTGATGACTTACAATGTGTTGATATTTAACCTTTATGGTGTGCAGTAAGTATGGGCTGTTGCACACAGAAAATTCTATACATTTTGTAGTAACCCAATAAGTATGGTCATTGCTTTCACTTGAAATTGTTTACAAGCTGTTATGATGTTGTCTAGATGGGTCCAATAAATAGTTATCAAAGCTTAGGCGATGCTTTATTTAAGGCAATGTGGCCATAGCCTTGAGTATGGTCAAGGTGACTAATGGTTCAAAAGAGATCAGTTTTAGCACTTTTTTTTATGCATTTTGAAGAAGCTTTAGACATTGGAAAAGCACGCCTCATTATCATCTAGGCTATCTTTGAGTAGATTTGAGGGCTACTAACAATTTTATGCAGTCTTAGGCTTTTTTATAGGTTTTAGGCAATTGTCAGCTAGGTTTGAAGGTTGTTGGCAACTTTTTTGGCCTCCAATAAGGCTTAAGGTCGTCGTAGAGATCACCAATGTGTTATAAGGTTGTCGAGAGGTCAATGGTGAGTTCAAAGGTTGCTGTAGAGATTGTCAATGAGTTTTAATGTTATTGAGAGATTTAAGGTCATCAAATAGGTTTTTTTTGGTTTGTCGGATAGGTTGCTAGCCACTAATCCCTTATATGGGTGTTAGAGAAGTCTAGATATGATAACATGTTGATGTGATATGAGATTGTTGATGAAGTTGCCAATCAATTTTTTATTGTTGGCGTGGCAAAATAAACGTTTTAAATTTCATGGAAATGGAAATTTTTAATAGCTTTAGGTAAGAAAGTGATGCTTTCACCTTACCTTTTTCACCTAGGAAATGGGACCTCTCATCGCCATTTGGCGCTTATCGCCTTTTGACAACTATGGTTCAATAGTGTCTCAATGGGGTTTGGTAGTTAAGGTATACCTTTGCACAGACATTTATTTGAAAGGTCTTCATGTTTGTGGTGCTGTGGGCTGTGCCGTCTTTTAGTTGCACACTGTGTTGCCAATGAGCGGTTTTGCTGCATGTATTGCAAACAATTGATTTTTCTTTTTTTTGGTATGCAGTGTATCCAGTGTGTCCTATTATTTATAATTAAATTAGAAAACCATTTCTCTTTTCTATTGTGCACTGTTAGGTTGATCTAGAGGTCAAGAATCAGTCTCAATTTTAACATATGTTTCCAAGACACTGTTAACAGGAGACTCATTCATGTATATCAATAGCCCTAATTTTAAGCACAATTTATTACTCCAATTTTGAGCCCTGAGTTTAAACAGTCCACAAGTTGCAGATCAAATGATGTGTGTACTATCATTAATTTGCAAACATGTAGAAAAACACTACATTAACATTTTATTTCATTTCTATAGTTTTTTATACTTGCACAAAGTCTTAACTTTACTGGTAAAAGTTCTATCAATATTTTGCCCCCTTAAGCTTGGAATGGAATGACTGTTGATTTGAAGGAAATTTAAAATGATTGACTGTATAGTATTTGTTGCAGTCCCCAGGTAACTATAGCAACAGCAGTAATCTTTTGTCACCGGTTCTTCATTCGTCAGTCACATTCCAAAAATGATA